>NC_141860.1:14032500-14332500 GCF_024713525.1 Acromyrmex echinatior
TAATAGTTAGCAGATGTATTTTGTATCGTACGTTGGTGCGCAATATTAAATAAATATTATACCAATCATAATAACATTCATCAACCATTTGATAATAATTAAAAAAAGTAAAGTAAACGTTTAGTTATAATTTTAGTTGTATTAACCGAACATTTTATCGAACATTTAATTGAAATTATTTCACCAAAGCTTTAGTAACTATCATTTAGATTTGATTATTATTACCAGTCTTTTTCCAGTTGTGTGGGAACATTTGATTTTGAAATTAATATATCAATTGGCTTGGTTTGAAATGGACATTAATTTCAACATCAAATGCTCTCATACAACTTTACTATAAAACGATACGCTCATATATATACATTAATCTTGTATTTTCTCATTTGTAACATATAGTGTTAACAATGTACTCGTTTAATTTTGTTTGAATTTTCATTTTGTCTAATGCTTTGGAGACTCTAAAACATTACATTTCGTTGTTTGATAAAAAATAGAAAAGCCCGACACGGACATGCGCGAGAAAAGCGTCTTCTGGAAGATTCCGGCTATTTTATTCTGACCGTAGGTCTTGCATGGAGTTTATCGTAGTCGTGAGTTTATTCTGGTCGTGCCGCCGCGCCTGAGACTCATAGGATAATAAAGGCCTCGTATTTTACCGCGACGCCTCGACCACAATGGCCGTGCAAAGAATACGGGACATATTTATTCGACTAGTTTTTTACTAGCGACGCCTAGGATCGAGCCGGAAGTAAACGAGAGAAAAGAAGATAGACCGGGAATAGATAGAGCCAAGGCGAAGGAAGAAAAGCCGAAATGCGATCAAGTTGGATGGCATCCTCTGGCATCTTGTAGCTCTAAAAAAAAATCGCAAAAGGAAAATATTTTGCTTAATATATGCAGCATGCAAATCTACATATACAGTATGTACATCTCTGCTGTTTATCATTTGTGATATGTATATATATATATATATATATATATATAACATTTATTTAACACATTCTCCATACAGTTTTGATTTTTTAATTGCCTTTTCGGGTATACCTGATTTTCATCAAGTATGTACGCACTGCTAGAAAATTTTGTTACATAGTTTACGAGCAAAAGGAATCTTTTACTACTGAGATGCAAATTAGAGACTTTCAAAGACATATTTCGGTATGCAGATGCGGAAATTTGGAATACACTACCGTTATGCATTGCAAACCTTCGCATCTCCATAACTTGCTTTTGATGGAAATATTAGGTAGCAATTTTCCGTTATCTCGCATTTTATCTAGACATAACGATCCTATATTTCAAAACTACTTGTTACAAACTACTTGTTACTCATTACTTATTATATCTTTTACATTTAAGACAAAGTACTTAAAAAAAATTAATTTGTATTATATTATTCTGTAAAATTTCTATTCTTTCATTTATTGACTGAAATTGTCTTATTTGTAATTTGCGTTTTTTACACTCAGTTACACATACTCATTTTTATATTTATATAAAACTTTTTTCTTATTTATCTCTTATATATACATTTCTTTTAATAAGGGGTGTAAATTCCAGAATAGGAGAAACATCTTCCTCCGCCTGTTTTCTCACGTTAGCTAGCTAATCTCGCACATGTATGTTTGCACGTAGATGCAGTACCGCCGATGCAGTTGCATTTGGAACGAGTTTGGAATAAGAAAAGTTGGCGGTCGAGGCTTAGCTTGTTCCGTTTCCGCCGGTGAATAATACCGCGGTATTCGGCGTGGAGGCGTGCCTTCGGTCGCATGAAATGTAAAACGTGGCATTACTATTTCAGTCGGTGCGGTGCATTCGGACTTACTACGATGCACGGTTTCTCAGAGCGTGCGTAAATAATGGACGCGCTCCAGAATATGGATACGGTGATAAAAGAAAAATTGTATCAACCTTGGGAGAATCGTGCGAGACTACGCTGAGCATCTTCATTATGGAAAATAGTAAAGCCAAGTGATCGATCAACGCAAACGTCAAATGATTGATTTGATAGACATATTTGGCGAATTCTTATTAACGTTATAATTATTATGTATATATATTAGAAATTTCGCGTTTCCTCTCTCTCTCTCTCTCTCTCTCTCTCTCTCTCTCTCTCTCGCTTTTTATTTCTCAAACTTCATTATAAATCTTCCTCTTTGGCCTTAATTGATGAAGTCTAATTTTTGTATATATCAGAAAATATTCATTTATCTTAGAATATTAAAAATTATTTTTGTTATTTTTGTTATTTCTTTACGTATTCATAAATTGTGCTATTTTAATACTAAAAAAGTGTTGAATATCAATCTAATACAAAATGTTAAAATAATACAATCACATTGTATTAAATTAACACTTGGATATGCTAAAAATCGATGCAAAATTTTAACAAGATATTGACTGTTTCTAACACAGATACAAAAATGTTTTTTAGTGTGCATACATACGATCTTTCACATTGAGCAATTCAACAATAAAAATTGTTTAATTTACATTTGACATGGAAGTTAAAAATAACAAAATATTATTTAACTCAAGGGATTGGAATTTCTGTTTGTCCATTGCTCCTTTGATATCTAATAATACACAAACAAGTATAGGTGACAAGTTTGATATTACACAAGTTTTATATGTAGAATTAATGTACATATATAGTTGAACTATTTTATAGTATAATAACTCTGTGTGTGTGTATTAATTCTACACATAACTTGCATAGTTGTCATCTACATAGTTGCCAATATACAGGTCTGTTTTATTCAGCTGAACTTTTCTTGTACGATTTATTTTTCCTCCTTTCTGCGTTGGAAAAAAAAGAGAAACTACATGGTGAACGGTGCGAAAAGTTTTGCTCGAAAGAACAAACTCTATTTATTCTCGATATAGATAACAGTATAGTGTCTACTTTACTTCTTTTATTATTGCGTATATCTTTTACTTTATATGTATTCCTGATAGAATAATTATATTATTATATTAATAGGAAACATAATAATACGTCCATTTCATTTGACAACAAAATTCCTGTGCTCCAAGTTAATATTAATTATTTTCGATTAATGGCTATCGGCAATAAGAAATTTGGCATTGTTTGCGTATGAAGAGTTTGACAGACATCTATTAATCTGTACATCAATTTTATATATTTATTACGTATTTCGCAGCCAGAATATGCAATTTCGTCAAACACAATTCAGACACCAAGCGCATCACAAAAAATTTATATTCCATCGAAACTACCATCGACATATTCGTTTTACGCAATAAATCTATCCCCCAGATATAATTTACAAAACAAATGTGGTTAGTGAGACAATAATTTATGATTATTGTCACGTAAAACAGCCGAACGTAAAACGGGTTAATATGATTGAAATGGGTCCAGCGGCGTGGGGGAGATTTTATTAAAGCCAGCTCTCGTTGCCGGCACGATTCGCAACGAATCAAAATAAAAAGCTTTCTCTAAATTTATTTTGTTTCTATTTTATTTAAATTTCCTCTTTTTTTTTTACACTTAGAGATACTTTACGTATCTCTCGTATCTTCAACGTCGATGAATCCATATCGATATCTGATGTATTTCAAATTGCATTTCTCAATAAATTGCACCGGAAGAGGCGGTCGACTTTTAAGCGCGTTTCACGCGTAAGCTCGTTCGCGAGTACAGTTTTTATTTCGAGAGAAAGTCGATGGAAATGTCCGCCAACAATTCTAACGCGCTCCGTCCTTCGGACTCGCACGCATTTTAATTTAAACGGAACAAACCTTTCGCACACGTGGAAATTTCCCTCGTTCGCGCTGTCAGCTGCGACTGACTACGCTTCTCCCAGGACAGATTCGTGACGAACGGGCTGCGATAGACGCTCGGGGGAGGGGGAGGAGGTTTTGGATTAGAGGTGGAATTAAACCGTTGCCAAGGTAGAGTCTAAACGGATAGAACATACAGTGGAAAATGCTACAATTTCCAAAGACTTTTCTCGCTGAAAACTGACAATTGAGACAGGAAGAAGATAATAAAGATAGATCGATGAAAAATGGTGCTATTGTTCTTGAATGTCGATACTTCACTTTGACATCACATCACATTTCTGTCATTTTTCTTGAAGCGCGGGATTACGAATGGCACAATTTTTGCATTTGCTTTCCCGTCGATTTTCCTATCCTACAATTCAAGTATTGTTTGCAATAATATTGAAAAACTATATAATCGAAAGAACGATGGATTCGAGATTTACGAATACCGATCCGAGTATCGATCCGATGCAACCTGCAACGTATCCCCGGTGTGGATACATGGCGCGGAGAAAGAGGATGGAACATTATAAATCCAGAAGCCGCGTCAGTCACGGAACCGCACGGCCAGTTGCCGGGATAAAAATGACGAGCGGGCAAGCGCATGTCCTTCCCCGAATGCCGAATCAAACGAATAGCGGGAGGGAGTCGAACAAAGAGATCGACGTCGCCGGGGAGCGGAGATGCACCTGTACCGTGTTTTATCGGGGCACCGCGTACGAAACGTTGCACCGTCATTCGGACGATCCGCACTGGAAATTCTTGCAATTTCCAGGATAACAACTGCAACGCCGGGATATTTCTCCGCGTGTTCGCACGTGACGTGGACGTGCGAACACGCGCGTACATCTGTGTTGCGTGCATGCGTGCACCAGGGTACGGGAATTTCGGGGATGCCCGGCTACGTCGAGCATTTATCCTGCGGGACCGCCGGATGGCATAGGATCGATGCGCTTTATCGCGCCAGAAAGACTGCAACTGGAAGTGCGGGGGAGAGAGAAAGCGCGCGCACGAGAGAGAGAGAGGGGGGAGAGAGGGGAGGTGAGCGAGATATAATTTACGGCTAGGTTCTCTTGGTCTTGATAGGACTTTACCGCAGAAACGAGATACAATGCGCGACTGACACCACGCCGTTGTAAAGATCGGAAAACGGTTAAAAACGAGAGCGATGGTACCAACGCGTACCCCCGTTCGAGGTACAGTTAAAGGGGGTAGTATATCACTAGTCGCGCAAGCGAGGGCGGAGAGAACGCGCGACGCCCGGCCGTTGGTGAATAAGGGTGCACTGTAATGGCGACACGATGCAGTAAATATCGTCGCACGGATGCGAATGGATGCGATGGGCGAATATATACTGGACAGCGAGCGAGAAGTTGAGGCGAGCGAGCGTGTACATGCGCGAGAATTAATTGGTGATTTTTATTAGTGACATAAAGGTAAATGGAATGGAAGGAAAGAAGACAGAAGGAACACAATGAGCTCGAAACAATAGAAATGTCTCCTTAATTACATAAAATTTATCGTACTGCGTACTATCATCACCGTCGCTAAAATTAACGTAGGAATGAAACATACGTACATCTCTAAGCGGAAAATATATTGTCGCCGACTTTTTCTTTTACTGTTACACGAATTACATTTTATGATTGTCAATTACATAAAAAGAATCATTTTGCTAAAGTATCTAAAAATTTAACTGTACTACGTATCTGAAAATGACTTGGTTGGCTTGACATTTTAGTAATCAGCTTGAACGTGTTCTACACGATTATTTCGACGCTTCAATAAAATTATTATCAAGTCTGTATTTAACTAAATTTTTAGATACTTTAGATTCAGCAAATTATACTTTCCGCGTACTCATCCGGAGGTAACGCGCGAAAGAATATCCCGAGATGTAAAATTTGTTTCGTTTGAGACGAATATGTGTCAAGCCTTCTCGTGCATCACGAGGGTAAAGTGGGGGAGCATTTGCAAGCACGGGTTTTAGCGAGCTTCCTCGTGTGTATTGTCGAGTTTCACGAGTGAGTGGCATGCGCAGTATATACTACATTTATATACATTTATATACATTAAAAAGGAACCTGAAAACGTTACTTGACGAAAACAGGATTTTTTAAAAAGATTCTCGTTACTTTTCATTGCTTCCAACAATAAAGAATAATAAAGAATAATACATGAATATACAGATAAATTAGCGTCTTATTAATAATTTTTAGTAATAATCGAGAAAATTAAGCCGATATGATATTAATAATTCTTGAAAATAATGAAAAAAAGTTATCAATGGCTTGAACGTTATTTATTCTGTTTCTACGATTAATAACATCTCTACAATAACAGAAGTAATTCGCAGAAAATTGAGATTTTTCTCTTAAGAGACAGAGATATTGCAAGCGTTCAATTCAAATTGTACGACGCTGCATCGATTGATTACATCAAAAGAATTCTCGGAACGATAATACGACTCTTTGTCTCTTTCTTTCTTATCGATAGAAAACAAAGTATGAATAACACAGCTTTTACAGAGAACGCGGCAAACGACTATAACGATTATTATTAAAGCCCCGTGCGTTTCTACCGAAGGGGCAGAGGGATGATCGCGTTGTGTTTCCATCCAGTGTTATGCGAAATGCGCTATAATCTGTTACAAAGGCGCGGAGAATCCAGGGGAGAGGGACGAAAGAGATAGACAGGGGAAAGAGAGGGAGAGGGAGGGTGAGGATGAAAAGGGAGGAAATGTTTGCGGAGGGGTGTGCACTTGTACGTTTAATCGGCTCATTACCTGCATCCCGAAGTCAGGTAAACCGCGGCGGCACGCCGCTCGCGCGAGTGCAAAATTCTAACTACGCGATTATTGTTACACGATGCGTGTATGCACGTCGTGTACTCCGCCGCCGCCGCCGCCGCCGCCACGCCACGCCGTCGATGCACCTCGAATTAGCCCGCTAGCGAACAAGCGCTGTATACGCGGTATACTCGCTACGCGACGTGGCATCGACCGTGCAAAAGTACGTTTAATTGTTCGTACGGAATTACGCAGCATTGTAATTGCCGAGCGTGTTTGCACGGTCATAATACTTTCGCGTCATACGAGATACGCGAGACGAGTTGTAACACTGACCGCAATCGCTGGAAATTAAGTCCTTTAAAAAAAAAAAAAACGTCCTTTCCGATAGACATAATTGGGCAAGTTTTACTCATCCGGAATGCAACGCTTGAGAAGTTGTTCGAAAGTTATCCTCGAGTCGATTCTTGTCTATCGATTTATGTGCCATTAATTAACTTTACAGTCTTCCACTAGCAATAAAATTGTACGTGTGCAGGGGGATGAGAAAGACTAGCAGTATATCTATATTATGCCACGTGGAAAGAGAACGGTTTTGTGGAAAATTTTACTAGACGCAGCTTTGAAAATAATTTTGTTGAGTCACATCAAAATAATTATGTAGAATGTTCTAAACGCTGATGATAATAATGTTGCAAAAAGTTTTTTAACATTCCAGCAATCGATTTGAACGCAAATCCTTTATGATTTATTTCGATAACTCAAACAAAATTATATTTTTTAGATCTAGTTAAATTTTAAAACGCTTCAGTAAAATCCTTCTTTCCGTGCAGTCGTTGTAGAAAATTTTCTCTGACTTCTGCAACTTATACGAATATTAATTGTCACTGGTTCATATTTCAAATTCTAATAATGATTAATGCCTGGGCAAAAATTATTATTTTCGGGTTCACTTTTAGTGAAACTTTATACCCGACGAAAGTACAGAGTATATATGTGTTTCAGTTTATGATCCCGTCTTTATCCTCAAATACATATTTTTCGTCATTCCACATAATTCCACGTCACGTTCTACATTCATAAGAAGCTTACGCGACGCAGCTCCAATGGCTCGATCGAAATATCCGGTTGTAGAGAAAAAGTCCGATGAAAAATATCGTATCGTTGAGGTGATTTGCAAATGAACGCGATATTTGGCGTGATTCTGCGCGAGGCTACCGATAATAATCGCGGCGATGATTCGACGCCAGGTGGTATCAGCATCTAGCTTTTTTTACTCCGTTTTTTTTTTCGCGGCATCAGCGCTCGTCCGCGAATTGGAGCGGATCAACGAGTGGCACGCACGGCCATTTTTATGCTCGTTTGTCGAATCGTCCGCCGTATCGTCGCAAAAAGTGACGCGAGATGAAACGGATTTCTGGCGTAGCTCTATGGGTCGCGATAACGCGCACGACGATTTGTGCATTGCGAGTATTTTACACGATAAATACGTATAATGCAGAGAAATCTATTTTACGCGCGACGCTCTCGTTAGCAGCTGCCTTTCTAAACCGACATGAACATTAAAATGGAGGGATTAATCATACAGCTAATTTAAATTTAATCGTAAATATTTCCTATTTAACTATCTGCGGACAATGTTTATTTCGACGTATATATATATATATATATCAATGTGTGTATACGTTGTAATGTTTGTAATCCCAGATAATATACAATCGGAGTTGGGATATATAGAGGTTACTCTATAAAAGTAACTTTTTTTTTTGAAAAATAACTCGTTATCGTTACTCGTTACTGAAAAAGTCAACTTGTTATTATTACCGTTACTCAAAAAGTAACGGGTTGTTTCCGTTATTTTTTAAATCAAATTTTGATGACCTCTTTTTTAGAATGGCATCCAATTGTTATTAATTGACCAGTTCCACACGGGATTTTTAGTGGTTATATGATGGTTAATCGCAACATGGTCAAACATAACATAGTTTTTCTTTTAAAACTCACTTGTCATGCACGTTCCATTGTATTGTATGTGTACAAAGTATAATAACGACATAAGTAACGATTATACTCATTATCATTAATCAAAAGAGTCATTGCGTTATCATTAATGCCACAAAGGAAATAAGTAAATATTTAGGAGTGTTTGACTTTTCGCAAGAAGTAGGAATTTTATTTGTTAATAATTAAGTCGCTTTGCGTGGAAAGTCATTATGTAAGCAGGGGAGGGTATGGAGGAATAGTTCTTAATTGTATGTAGCAAAAATAAGACGTTATTTTTTAAAACTATTTTGTTAATAACTTTTTAATGAATAACGAGCGATGAAACTTCTTGGAGGTTACCGGTCATGATCTTAACAATATATGTCAAGATCAAGATCATCAGAGCTATACTTCCCCTGTTCTAAATATTTACCAGGAAATATAAAATTGTTACCTATATTGAAAAAAAATTGTAACGCGTTATTTTGGAATATCAATACAATTACTATTTTCAATAAAGAATGAGTAACGGCGTTACAAGTAACGAGTTACTTCCCAACTCTGTATAACAATGATAACCTTCTTTGTGTTTTTAATACTATTAATAAGTCCTTTGCAGTGTTTTAAGATGCTTATTAGCATTATTATTAAATTGACGATTAATTCAATTTGTAAATATTACTATTTCAGCTTTAATATTTTTCTGATTGTATTTTAAACATGACAGTAATCGGCGCGCAATTGTAACGGGAAGCTATATTTAAAATTTATATAAATATTATTAGGCACTAGCCTCGACCATATCTACATATATTTTAGGGTGGACCGAAAAAAGTGAAGTCGTGTTAATGGAAATCTAGTAGTGTGCAATAGTTAGTATTTTATATGGGCCAAGAAGAAATGTGCAAAATCTCGGTCGGATTATATCTTCTGTTTTGCCTAGAGTGTCAGTTTTTAAATTTAACTTAAAAATTATGAAATATTAATTTCTGAATCAGCGATATTTTTTTGCTTCCGTGTTTATTATTCGTTACGTGTAGTTTCAAGGAGCATAAACACTATTTTAATTCGCCATTTTGGATATTGGATTCGCAGTTTTGAATCAACGTGCCTAATTGGCTGTAAGATAATACTGAGAGGGATTTTGGTGAATAAGAGAACAAACGTGACTGAGGAGATATAGGAAATTCGGATTCGGAATGGACCTCGTCTATGTATTGGCAAACCTTCGCGAGGGGCAATCTAATAGTGAATTCGGTTGAATCGCCGATTCAGAAATTAACATTTCATAATTTTTAAGTTAAATTTGAAAATTTGACACTCTTGAACAGATATGATTCGATCGCATAGAGAATTTTGTATTTCTTCTTGACATAAAATACTAACTGTTGCGCACTATTAGATTCCGATTAACATAACTATTTTTTTCGACTCATCCTATATATATATGTATATAAAATAATGAAAGAAGAGTCAAATGTACGGATTTGTAAATGAGCATACGGTTATTAGATCTCGAATTAAACTCTTGAAAAAGTACGCTCCGGCTGAATTTAAAGAGGCAATATGGATTCGTTATTCGATAGCAAGAAGAAGCTCAGTTTGCTGCCTAAGTTTATAGTTAAGCAAAAACTAACTCCAAATTGCTCAAAGAATCTATTATTAAAATTAAGGTTGGATGTTCTGAATAAAAGTTCTTGCGCCAGTCCTTCGATTAAAAACTAGGAAGGAGCAGGGCGGAAGTCTGTGCTTTGAAATTAATTCAAAGAGATACATTCAGCGTTTCCTCGAGACAGTATTTATCTTCACAGCGGTGCTCACTCTATCCAAAAGAGCACATGCTTATCACTCGTCGCACTGTTCTCGCTTCCTCCCTCGCGTTTTACACTGTGCAAACAATCTTCATTTCTCTATCCACGATGAACCACGTTTCTCACTATGATGGCGGCCATAGTGCCAGCGGCAACTAGTGCAGATAAACAGTGGATTCTTTCTTATCGCCTCGTGGCAGAGGGACCCTTTGCGCGAGACAACAATGTTCAGCCGGTAGAGAAACGTCAGTCTTGCCTCTTTCCTACCTCTCCCCCCCTCCTTCCTCTCTCTCTCTCTCTCTCTTTCTCTCCTCGCCCGCTCTTCCGCCGCTTTTCCGTCATTTCCCCTCCCGGATTTCCCTCCGTTTCCCTTTGTCTCTTCGCCACGCTGCCAAAGTCTCACGAACTCCCTGACGTAGTTCTCTCCAGAAACTGGCTGCCTCGTCGAGCTATCGCGGTACTCGCGATAGTCGGAAAGAGATAGGGAATTCGCGGATAGGACGGAAGCGACGTGTCGAGGAGCGGTGGCAAGGGAGCTCGAAGAGAGTCAAGCGGAATGGCAAATCCCGAAACAAACGGCGCGCAGTCTTTGCGAATCGAGCGAGCTTAGCAGTGGATTATCTTCGGCGTGTGTATATATAGCTCGGTGTCGAGAAACGGCGAAAGAGGGAGCGAGGGGGTAAACTTCGCCCGGATGCTGGATAGCGTACCCGTAAGAGCTCAAAACCATGTTTCCTGATGGTTTATACGACGCTATTCTCTTCGCCAACAGCGACGCTGCCGCAATCGACGCTGAGTCGTATTCCTAGTTTTCTAGGGAAGCGAATCGACTATCACGCTCATAAGTGGATTTAAAATTTTTGTAAATAATTTACTCTGATTAAATTTACTGATTTAATTTACTCTAGAATTCTATCGATATTGAGCGATATGGCGTTGCTTTTCATACGTAAATTTTACGTTCGAGGAAATAGACCACTTTTAACCCTCTGTTTGCAGCTAGGTCTTTTTGTTTTGGCACAAGCGTATTCCTCTCAGATTTCACCCTCATTTTTGCTCAAATTTCAATTTTTATTAAATAAAGATTTTAACGTGTGAATTAAAAAACGATTTATTGTTGTAATAGAGATGTTAAAATGTAACCCTGAACTTTTTCTGAAAGTCTAGTAGAACAGCTAAAAAAAGCTTGCGCTTCATAAAAAAGACTCAGATTGTAGGACGGAAGAAATAAAAATGTGATTGCGAGCCGAGGATTAATTCATGCAACACAATTTTTATGCATTTCACACTCTTTTAATGGCGCAAGATATTTATAATCTAGACCTTTATAAAAACCTATTATCTATACTTTTATAAATAACCTGATTATTAACTAAAATTAATTTTCTCGATCGCCGTTATCTCTTTTAAAAATTTAATTTAATGGCGTAATTGGTTAAACAATCACAGAATATATGACGTATTCCATTTTTAAGATAATACCGAATAAAGTCAAAATATTATAAAATAATAATTTGCTGACGCACGGTCGGAAATTCATCGATACAGCCACTGATTTTTAATTTTAAAATTCTACAAACAGCTATATCGAAAGTGAAATGTCCGGATCGATATCCATAAATAGAGAAGAGAAATGCAACCTGCGGCCTCGTGTACTAGCCGACTCTGTTGTTGGCGATGTCCGTCGTTGTCGTAATCAAATTAATTCCGTTGAATCGGGACAAGTTGCGAAGCAGGGCATCCGAAAATTACGACGGCGCGCTATGGAAATGCATTGTGTCTGAATACGATATCGTCTACAACGGTGAATGATTTGTTTTACATGAGTTTCGCAACGCAATCGATTGTACACCGACGATTGCGGATAATGTCGTTTTGTTTCGAACAAACGGCATCTTTTCCACGGTCGCGCAGTTTTTGTCCCGTTTTTATGTCGACGCGAAACGTCCGAGTTATTGTTAAAATCCGATAAACGCACAACGCGCGCAGCGATTTCATTCCCTCGGTTAATTACTGCCGAACTGCCGAACGTGAAATTCGGCAGAGGAAAACTCAAACTGTGCGGCGACAATGTCGCCCTGGTAAATTGCTAATAATGCAATAACATCGACCCGACTGTTATTTGTGAAATTATGATGCACGTTGTAAAAATAAATATTAAAGCGATATAGAACGTAGAATGCGATGAATAAAAAAAAAAAAAGACATTTTATCGATGACACATAAAAGGTATTGCTCGATTAATTATCGTACAACATTTTACAACAGTAATTAAAATGTTTGTTAGACGACGACACATCGTCATGATTAATAATAACGTAAGCCATCCTAATTGAATATGCAAGAATACTAATAATTTATCTCCGTCATGCTAAATCCCGCACAAACTCTCGTACTTATATAAGATGGTAATGTAGTATAATAGTGAAATAATTTGTCTCAAAATTAATGATTCGACCAGATTTAACAGAGTTTAAGTCCCTCGTGTAGAGCGCACTGTTGTGTGCTTGACGAATGTTGTGTCCTCGAAAAATGGAGTTTTTCTAAGCGGCTGCAGGTATTAAACCTTTACTACTACACCTTTACGGCGCTGCGCGAATTTCAGTGCTTCTACTAGTCGGCAGCCAAGCGGGGCGGGAGATAAATGTATACAGCCTCTCGATTACATCGCACGGGCCATCTAATAATTTCCCGTGGCACACGAGAAGAACTCCCCAGGAAAGCTCTGCCCAGAGATTTTTAAGATGCTTCCCTGGACGGGAGGCGGGAAGAGCGGAATGTTTGCGGTAAAATTAGAGTGCCGTTCATGCCACGGTGGAAGTACAACGGGGAACAAGCGCTCTTGGAATTCCTTGGATTAGAAAACGACTAGGAGTGAAGGTAGAAAATAGCACGTAGAACGTTATACGGCGTTACGTGGTGATTTCATGGCATTAGGAGTCGCTACTCATGGCACTCTCCACACGGCACTGCACTGCCGTGCAAAACCGTGGGACAAAAGTGGGACGCCCGATAATGGAGGTCCTTTTCTGCCTCCGCACCCTCACCCTCGACCTCTCCTCTCTCCCGTACCAAGTCCTTTCATGACCGAGACACCCGGTAGATGCGAAATCGATGCCAGTGCCGGGACGTGTCCGCGCAAAAAACGTTCCCGGGCCACGTTATAACCCGGGACTCCCGGTGTCGTCCAAGTGAGACTGCAGTCGGGAAGAACATTACAGGCGACATAGCAGGTGTTTGTGGAGCAGTGGTTCGCAAATTCAGGAGATACGTCGCGTCGCGCCGATCGAACGTCAATTGTGGATCGTATAGATGGTTAACCATCGACCATATTCCTTTTTAACGACAATTATTTTTATGAATTTTACGAAAGTCTTTATTGGAAAATTTTTATGCCACTACAATATTTAAAAAAGAAAAATCGATCTATAGACGTAAAAAATTATCTATTATTTAAATCGAATGGGAATTGAAATAGTGGGTCGCGTTTACGGGTTGTCGTATATCGCTAATGCTCGTTGGTAGGATGTTTAATACAGACTATTAGAGACAAACAGGCCGTCTGGGAACGCCAAAGCCCTCATTCGGCCGCCAAGCGACGATCTTCAGGGATTACCAAAAAAGAGATATATACGGGATGACGCGGGCGAGCTGCTTCTTATCGACAGATAAGATCCCTTGCCCGACCTTCATTACTCTTACTAGCGCGTGGTTATATATATTCGCACGTTTGCGAATTATCCATACGAGCTAATGGGGGCGTTTCTTTCTGTAGAAATGACTGTTTCACGAGATACAATTCGCGTTGCTATTGCCAGAGCTAAATATCAAAATATATTGTTATTTCCGCAATTGAATGTAACAATAAGAAATATCAAAATATTTTGATTTCGCTTCTTTTTAATTTTGGCGTTGTATTCGGTTGTTTCTATTATATTTGCATTTTTTTAATATATCGTTTACAATACGATTTCGCGTAAAAAACATAACAAAATATCCTTGCATGATGCGCTTCTTTTACATTTTTATTTTTACTGGCGCGTATCAATCACGCGGTTACATTCGCACGTTCGCAAACTATTATTATTATTATTGTTGTTGTGTTGTTGTTATTATTATTATTATTATTATTTCATCATCATCATCATCTTATATGAGCTAATGGATACACTTCTTCATATAGAAATAAATATTCTGCGAGATATAATTCGCGTTATTATTGTCAAAATTAAGCGTCAAAGTATAATTTCAGCGAATGAACGATGTATCAGTAAGAAATATCAAATTAAATAATATTTGTGTTTCTATCCTTTTCGAATGCGAACGATACACTTTTTTAAATTAATTACATTTTAAAAAAATTATTATAAGTTTGATACCTTATTAGAAAAAGTAATAATTAATGCTGAATGCAAAATTTATACGTAACATCATTGTTCCCTTATTTCAAAAGTGACACGACTAAAATATTAAGTTTCTCTCAGAAAAAAGAGAAACATTTTTTAATGTGTGACAGAAAAAATTATTGACTAAGCAAATAATTAAATAATATCAGCGAAAGGAATATATTCTTAACATGATCAAATATCATTTTGTCATTTTCATAATCCTTAACAGATTACCTTTTTTGAATTGTAATGATTTCACGATTTTTTATCGACGATTTTGACAAAATTAAGTTAGATCACTTTTGACGAAAGGATAATGTTTACTTAATTCATTCATGATAGGACAAAAATCACATTTTCTTAGTTGTGTCATTTTTGAAGCAAGGGACCAAAATAATAGGATTGCATATTTATTATTAATTTCTATATACTTTAGTCTTATATTTCATCATCATGATTATGTTTCATTTCATTGTACTCTAATCGCGCCCGCAAGTTGAACCAACTTCCTTGTTATATGATCGGCGGAATACTACGTTAACAATCTCTCGCTGGGGTTTACCATCCCAAACTTCGTAAAGGGTAATGATCTAAGAGATCTTCTCTATGCTCATTAATCCCCCCTTTATAATACGTTGCGTTCCCCGCTGCGTTCAGTCGTCTTTGGAGGAAATTCTCATTGTGATAAACTTAATCAATTAACAGTCGCATTAGTCAGCTTTGCGATTATTATAAACAGTACGCGTTTGATTAATATCATTATTGTTAAAATGTAAATATTGGTCAATAATATAATGATACGTTCAGTAAAATACTGGTGGATACAATACATGGATCTAAATTGTAGAACATTGCTTTGGTGGTAGTAATGAGGTTTAAAAGCTTTTTGAAAGCTTTTCGAAATAACAATAAACTTGCTCCATGTTATTGATAATGTCATATGTAGAGAAATAATTTATAGCGTAACAATAAAAGCAGCCAAAATGCGCTACATGATATTACTGTGTTAATACCCTTTCACTACTATATGCGGTTTAGATGTGTATGGATTTCTGTTATGCAAGCTTCAACCTAGAAAGTATCAAGTGCTCTGTATATAGAGTTCGCGTTAAGGCGCACAGCGCTGCATCTCGTTTCTCCCATAGCTTTTTCCACAGTTTGTTTATGAGGGGCAAAATCGTGCTTGGTATGAAATCCGCGGAGATCTGGAATTATCTTGTTTTATGTACGTGTGTGTACATGTCGCGTGTTCTCGAGAGACCCGGGACTTGGCGAGTATCGAGTTTTCCAATAAATCCGTGACGCTGCCACGGGTCTCGTTTCGTATAATATTTGCATGGTATCATTGTTTACAGCTACGGCACGCGTTACTGCCGCGCACAATTCGCACGCAATTTCACGCGCCACTTACGTAAAACACACCGTGCACTGCTTTTCATTGCTGTGCGGATTGCGTCTCGTTGAGGAGAAAAGAGGGAAATCTTCTCGAAAATATATCCGGATTTTCAGTCATTTTTATTCTGCCGATCACGTAAAATATCCTGATTTGCGATAATTAAGACGCGAATACGGAAGGGATGTATGTCGAAATGAAAAAACTCGCGTTAGAACGAATTGCAATGCTTTGCGCGCACTTGAACGATTACATGCGTTGATTGGACCAAAAGGGGATGATATTAAAAAACTTATTTTCATGGGCTTTACCTATTCACATTCGCGCTAAACTCTCAAAAACATCGTTCAATAATTATCACTTATCTTATCCAGCGAATTGCTTACCAATTGTAAAGGTACAGATAAAATTGATGATCTCATACTCGTATCTATCTGTCTGTCGTATCAATCTGGAAGCATCACTTTTTACGTATCGCCCTTTAAAGCACACGATTAAAGATGTGCACTGTGCATCCTTGCAGCCACATGCTAAAACAATATGACACTTGAGTATACGCGCGAGCACGTTTAGAGCATGACGGGCGGGAAATTACACGAAATTAACACAGAGCATTGTTTGTAATAAAGATTAATAGTGAGCTTTGTAACGACCGCGTTTGATATTCGCGGCTCCTATATCGCCACGTCTTTGTCTCTCTCTTTCTGTTCTCCCTTTCTTCCTCCTCTGCCATACACACTCTCTCTCTCTCTCTCTCTCTGTCTACCAGCCGCGCTGCGATGAATGTTGTTTGTGTAATCAACGGAACGAACACAACCTTTCTGCCACGCCGCGCGAGGGTAGGACCCACCCACCGTTCCAGTAGCGTGTAATTTGTAATTCCGCACGCTGCATTATTTTCCGCTCTACCGCTTTCCCGCTCGCCGTCCCTCGCGCGCTGTCAACCCGCTCGCTCTATCCGTCGCGCGTCGCGTCGCCTCGCGTCGCGGTTCTCTTTCGCTCGTGTTGAATGGCCCATGCTTTCCTCGTCGAGTGCGCGCGTTAAATTACGGCTTCATTCGCGTTTCGCATGACAATCCGCCAGGCTACTGCGGAAATTGTGGAAATCAGATCAGTTGAGCGTGTGCGGCGTTACGCTTGGTGGTTACTTCGAATGCTCAGTTTATTATCGCTTATAGAAAACGGTTCAGCTTGCTAGAACGAGGCGAAACGTTTCAAAGAAAGACCATAAACATACATTTTGAATAATCTGTATGAAAGACGTCGTTAATGTTTAAACAGATATTGAAATATTGAAGAGTGCATCGAATAGTCTGCACTCAAGGTGTTTTGCTATCCGTGCAGCGGCAATAAAATGTGAACTGTAAAATGAATACTGTTTTTTTTTTCTTTTTGAATACATTTTCTCTCTTTTTCAATAACTATTTTACGAATCTTTAAAATATGGAATTCCTTAAAAAATTTGCTATAAAAAAGTATTACATTAAAATCTTAATTTTTTTAAATATACTGTCATAATAAGGTGCTTATTCCGTTTGAAATTTGTTTTTATATAAAGTATAAACTAAAAATTTGGCAAAAGAGCTTAAAAGTCACACGCAGTTGGTAGAGCGCAGAATTTATAATATTTTGTGACAATATGTATCTTTTATTCTCTCACATGTATTTGGTTACCTTACAATTAAAAAGCGGTTTCGGCTCCAGTTCGGGCCATCGTAAAATTACACAAATTCAGAGGCAACTTTTAAAGAGCAATTCTCACACTCCAATTAATCTTGGTGTTTACCATTCCCTCATAGACATTTCCCAATGTTCATTCGTGTTAAACGACAAAGATCCTAGATTGAGAATAACAATGAATCCAAATAACAATGAATCAAATGTGACAACGTAATCGCGTCAGTATAAATAAAATACATCTTGAAATTTTACTACAATTTGGAGTTAAATAAAAAAAAATTCTCATTTCGTCTATTTTTGTCGGTTGCAAAGAACGAATTGACCAATTGTACGACTCTTGAGCCCTTTTGCCTAAATTTTAGTTTCTACTTTATGCAAAACAGTTTGTATAATTATTGATTTTGTTGTTTTTATATACATACTTTTTTTAAAAAATTGTGAGTGAATTAAATTAATAATAAATCCATACCTATAATGTTCTCAAATGCCAATAAATCGGAAAGCAATCAATACATAATAATATGTTGCTAGTAGTGGTGATTTAATTGAAATGTGAAAACATCCCAGGTAATCATTTACGTAAAATAAAATGTGAACTACTCCCCGGTTAATTTTGTCATCTGGATCGCAAATTGTATTCTCTTCTCAATTCTTTAAACAGTCTATCTGTTATTTTCATTTGTCGTTTAGATAACCGATGGAAGTTACTTTACATTATGTAAACCGAGACTTTATAGCTTTCCGCTACTATCACGATTATGCTAGTAAATAGGATTACGTAAACTAATGCGCGTGTACATATGCATCGATATTCAATGATTATTCCTGAATATTCAAAAAGATGTAAATCTTTGAGTACTCATTAATATAATCGAAAGATAATAATTAAGCGTACCGATATCAGTACAACGCGATGTATATGGAATAGTTATATTAATCAATCTCAATCTCATAAAATAAACGAAATCGTGATGTAATCACGCGCTACGTATCTTGAATTCTTGAGGCGTAGGGAAATAAATGGGAACATCCGTTCGCACGATCGCTGATCGGCAGGATCGGCAGGATCGATAGGATCGCTAATAACACGACTGATTCCCGAGTCTGTCCTCAGGCGCGTCCTCTCTCGCATCCATATGTATGCCCACCTCCAGCAATCTTGGGCAAAAACTTGTCGCTTCGACGCGACGACGCTGCACTGACGTTGCGCGTCGGCTTGCTCTGGCGTTGGTATTAATAATGTAATCGGCGGGGGTTGAGAATTAGGAACGATGTCACGTCGTCGCAAGGTAGGTAGGTAGGGTAGGGTACCGCAGACCGGTAAGTCGGCGCCGACCCATGGAGGCAAAGATAATTAAACCAAGACCTCACGACGTTCCTTGCGACGAGGGTGCCGTCGTCGCGCCGCGCCGCGTCGCGTCGTCGTCCTCATCGTCTCGGTTACCTGAGCGTTATCGTGCCCGGAATGAGAATCTTAAATGGAAAGGGGTTGTTGCGAGTTGCGAGCATGAGGACCGAAGCTGCGACGGCGTTAATAACGCCGAAGGCGTTTGCATTGCGAGTATCCGAGACAACGTCGAGGGCAATATAATCGATACACTGTCGTGGAAGTTTCTCGGCGGAGAGTGCATTTGACGTACACAATTGCACGATCGGATCTACTTGTGCGCTGGAATTTATCTCTGGCGCCGATTAATCTGGGAATAGTCGCCTGGGAAAATTTTTCTGCAATGAGAAATCTTTGATTGAAGCTCAATTACGGTATTATATTTGTATAGTGTATTATACATAATTTTCTCTACTAATCGAAAATCTGTACTTATTTTTTTCTATTTCTCTTCTCAGTTTTTTTTTAATATTAAATAAATATATATAAATTACCAAGTACTGAGAAATTGTAGAATAATTAGTAATATTAACGACAATGAAGTGTAAAAATTATCCCAGATTATCGTTTACGCAATAAAAAGATGCTATATTTTCGGGTTAATTATCTTTAATAAAACAATATGGTAATATTTGCAAATAAAAAATTGGATTTTAATATACTAAAATTAATATAAATTTCTCAACGGATTATTTTATAAAATTATAGATAGAGGGAAAGAGAATTATTCTTCTTCATTTCATCTCATATTACATTTTGAATTGTGTATGTATTATTTTTTTCATTTCATTACACAGAGTAATGTGAAAAGAATGAATTTAATTGTCTTAAATTTTGAGATAATTTTATTCCTCTTATATTTTGTAATGACATTTAAATTCCTTTAAAATTTGCGAAATTAATTTTTTTTTTCCATAAGATATATCTATAAGATATACAAGAATCGTCTTGGACAATTTTCACGTTGTATGCGTTGATTTAATCACATTATATAAATGACTCTTTATGCAAAATATATTATACGTAGTAGACGACCGTAACGTAAGTTTTCATGAAGTGAATCAACATTAAGTTTTATGTTGTACATAATAATACGTCACAGTACGTGCATAGGACGTAGTAATTTCAAGAAAGTGATACCATTATCATTAACGTTTCACCGTGATTACCGGTGTTCATTGCAAAGTACTTGATCATTCACGTAACAATTATTATCATCTCATTTTATGGCAACTTATGTACGTAATATTAGCAAAAAGAGACGTCATAAACAAAGATAGTATGTAGGTATTTCGTAACAATTACTTTCCAACTTACTTAGTTCTGACGACATTAATAATATTAGTAAAAAGTACATCGCGTTTATTAGCGTAACAAAATTTAAACTTATTGGGCAGAACTTTGGAAATAGAAGATAAACTTTTAAACGCTCTCTCCTGCCTGGGTTTTGTACCCGGCGTTGTAATGGAACACCTGTGCGCGCACAGGCGTATTTCCCTCGACATTTTCTTATGAAATTTTAGCCTCCACATTTTTAACACTCGTACATTTGTTACGCGGTACGTTGCGGCGGTAAATTTCTTCGAGTCCCGTGGCTGTATTATGGGGTATAATTTCCAGATATACCCAGCGCGCGCGCGGGGAAGTGTACTTTCATATACATACCGCGCACCACAGCTCGCTACAGGGATACGACTCTGTGACTTACGAGTTGGAAACTTCCAACTTGCATCTATGCCGGGTCCGATAATTCACAATAATCGACATTTACGACTCACGTAGCGTACCGCGCCGGGTAATCAAAAACGGCTCCTCCGAAACTGTTTCATCGAACGGTTAAACGAAGTTAGCGTGTGTCCGCTTCTATATCTTCGGGTGAAGAAATTCCGTATGTAAATTGATAATTGGATAAGGTAGAATACTACAGTCAATCTCAGACAATTATTTGTCGCTCTCAAGTCTACGATTTTAGAATAAAATAGCATGGCTTATTTCTTTTGTATTTAAACTGTTATATAACAAAGACTTTTTTTTTAACTAAACTATTTTATATAAAATTGCTCTATAATTTTTCCTTTCTCGGTAAAATTTATTTTATCAAAAGTTCTAAAGGTATTATTTCAACAAAGTTATAAAGATATTATTCCGACGCGATAGGACTCTTGAAAAAAATTCGGATATCTACAGCCTTGACCACATAGGAACAACACAAATTTTCCAATGAAAAATAAATTAAAAAATAGCTTTATTGAAAAATAATATTTATCTTTATAACAATTTTATTGATTTGTTTAAAAAAAATGCAATAAATTGAGATTGCTTTCTCAAGCAGAACCACAGGTCATCATGACAAAATGATATCAAGATGACTCTAAAATGATCACTAAAAGTCGCTTTTTAATCACTTGTGATTCATTTTAATGTCACTTTAATGATATCGTTTGTTGTTCTGTCTGAGTTATACTTAGAGCGAATCGGATCAATATATATTTTGAGATAGTGAATGAATATTTATCGTCAATTTTATTATTTATTGTTTCAAACGAGCTGCTTTCGAAACAAAAAAGTAATCAAATTAATGACAAATATCGACTATCTTAAAATTTACATTGATCCGATTCGCTCTGTGATCCAATTCGCCTCGATCTATCTTACCAAGACTATACTGTTTTCTGTATTTTGTTGATACGAGTTGATACGAGTTGAAATTGTTGCGACTGCTAATCTCTTTCTTGAGTTTTTTTCACAAAGATGCTAACGATGAAATGCATTCGGTAAATTGGATATACATAGAGTACGTGATGGAAGAGTATACGTCTTGCGCGAATATTCGCGACGACGGGATGCCTGCCGCACTTAAATTGCACACAGCACGGTGTGTCGGTGCTTTTCTGACGTAAGGCGACTTGTAAGAACCGTCGTCATTATTAACACCACCCACTGCCACGCATCTGTTCCTCGAGCTGCCTTTTACACGCGGCATTCGCATTCCCGATGTATCCGTTGTACGCGCTACAAAACAGAGCGGTTTAGGCGGATGTCACGCGAAAGCGCATCCGCGTGCACGTGTGTGCATACGCACGAGCGACCGCGATAATAGCAGCTCCGCCGGCGATGCAACTGCTACAATTCAGTATTCTCATCTCCGTGGACTCATTTTGTCCTCCATTGTTTGTCTCGCTTTGGCATTCATCCGCGCCGTATAATTGTAACGATAGTTACCAAACTGTGTCACGTTACGTTTGTATTATCGTATGAAATTCCGCGGCTTCCGAGTTTCGAGGTAAATGTATTCTTCGTCGCTAAAGACATTTAATCCAATCGCATTAAAATCACTTTAGTTTATGAGTTATTTACTGCGTGTTATTTAACTATTTCATAAAATCGTCTGATTAATCTACAGAATGATTTCATGCGAGTTTACAAATGTGAAGTGAAAACAAATCTTTGATGTACGTGTATTCCTCCTTTTCTTACCACTGTTTTTTGTGATTGCCTTCCTGCTGCTTGCACTGGGTTATATTATATTAGCGTAACTGATATATATGGAGAGAGAAGCACTTCTCTTTCCGGATATTGTAGAACTTACTCTCGGTTCACTAGGGATACGAATTTCTTACTTTTAGATTCAAATCGTTGAAGATGGCTTAAAAAAAAACGTTCTAATAGAAAATTGTGTAATTCAAAGTGCAAATATCTCAGCTAACATCAACTAAAAGTAACATAATATAAATGTTATAATTTTGCATTGAGCAATGTAATTGTTATGTAATATAACATGTGTTATATTACATTTATATTGCTGAGTGTGAAATTATCACATCGATGTTATGTTACTTTTAGTTCATATCGACTGGCTATTTTATATGAAGAATTTCTGCGCTCCAATATAACTATATTATGCTTTTATTAGTCGTTATTTCTATTATTATCTGAAAAAAAAAATGTTCTGCACATCATGCACCGTTATTGCAATTTGTAACGTGTGCGTGTGCGTGTGCGCGTGCATGCGTGCATGCGTGCGATGACTATGAATATGCACCGTGTGACGATATATAAATACTATTCGAGTATGATATCCCAGACATGCCATGATGAATATGCTCAGTAATTACCTAACGCTAATTACGCTAAAATGATAATGACGCCGCTTATGCGGAAATACGTCTGTGTTCTCTCGCCAAACCGTTCTATAATTTTACATAGCGATGAGAGTCCACCTAATATCCCGTTATCGCCGCAACGACGAGCACTAAAGTCATTAATAATAACAACCGACGAACGTGGGGGATATCGATTTATTTGCGCCTCGAATTACCGCGCGGAACTATCCTGCGACTCAATCTTCACCGATATAACGTTCGTCCTTATTATCGCCGGATAGATTTTCAGTTTCTTTTAATCCGCTTTCCTCCCAGAAGATTTATTTCGTTTTAGATACGGCGACGAGGCTAGATATAGATATACCGCAAGGATATGCGGTTGGCGAATGGAGCCGATAGATTTTGATTACGGATACCTTGTCACATATAAAGAGATTCAAAGCTCTTCATCTATTTCTTGATCGCATAATCTAAATGTTATTTCCGTAGGATATTTCTGTTATTTTTAGCTTTTTACAATTTATTGTACTTGAGCTCTATAAAATAGTTTATTAAAATAGTTTATCTGTGTGTTGTGTGTAAATATTATAATACGACTTTGGAAAAACAGTTATTATTTTTAATGTTATATTTTATTAATTGCATGCAAAATTAAAAAGGAAGAAAACTATTAGACTAAAATTATCATAAGAAAACTATTAGACGAAAATTATCTATTTAATGTATATCAAATATAATTTTGTTCTTCTCTCTCTCTCTCTCTCTCTCTCTCTCTCTAAATTTTATTATATTTTTCATATAAATTTCATCGCAATATAAATTTCAAAGTATCCTAAAAAATTAAAATAAAATGTATAAAAAAAAAGTTTCTCAATTTATCAATAATTCCAATAAAGATTACTGTGAATTATTTCTAAGATTATGCATTGAATCTTAAAAGAAACAAGTTTTATGGAAAATGGTAAATATATATTTTTCCGTACGAAAATTGGCGAGAATGCATGCGTGTCATATTGGATACATTTTTTTCAAATCCAAGAAAATTTATATTTAATAATCGTACTATTGTATCAAGCTCATCATTTCGTCATCGCGTAATTTGCCGCTGAGACTGGATGTGAGCATCGTCAAACGTTGTAAACTTTATAAAGCTGGCGTGTGAAACAAAGGCATTTAATATTCGACCGTATTATTAATTAATTTTTTCATCTTCTCTCTGCTCCGCGGTGAATTTAATATTTAAGTGGCAGGGGGGTGCTTTTGTTCCGTCGACGGTGGCGGCGCGCAACTTCAGCCCGCAATCTTCCCTCTCAGGCGGGCAAAAGACGGCAACGAAATTCTCGGTAAGCTGCTTTGGCACGCGTGCTCCAGAGAACTACAGCCACGAAAGTGAAATACACCTGCCGTGCCGCGCGGGTTTTCGCAGATTCGCCCTCAAAAGTGGAGCGAAAGGAACGCGCGTTGGGAAAGAGAGGATGGCGGAGGGTCGACGTTGTGGCGCGCGGAAAGGCGCACGCGATTTATGGCGTCTTAAGACTGCCGGTACTTTATGACGACCTTAATGTTTGCACCGTAAATTGGGTGGCTTAGGACAGCGAGGTAGGACGAAAACAGTAAAATGAAGATCCCCCCGTCGAGCCATGACCGGCATTTCGGGAATAATGATGCCGTTCGAGCGGCGAAAAATATTTTTCCTTCGAGAAGTCAAAGTAACCCTTTAACTATTATTATTTCATAAGTAATCACAATATTCGAAGCTTTTGATTATCTCTGTAAATTTATTATTATGAAAATTATCACGATGTCTAATTCCGATATACGACAATGAATAGCAACTGATAATCTTATTTAAATAATTCTAACTATTAATTATATGAATAAGTAATATGCGAATCACTGTTCCTTTCTTAGACCTCTTCACATTTTTATGTATATTTTGCAATATTGTGATCAAAGTTATGCAATTCAGAAATGTTTGAAAAACAAACATTTGCAATCATGTTTTAGTAGTTGGAAAAATATATCCTTATTATGTTTTCTTGTCTCTCACGTTGTTTCTGCGAGCTTCAAAGAAAACGTTGTTATTATGTATAACGCATGTGTTATATTTTCCGCTCTAGTGAACTATCTCTCGCAATATGCAAGTATCTCGTTGCAATCACTATACGTAGTATATATAAATGCTATTACTGTTAAAACTCGAGATACAGAAATCTATTTGAATTTTGCTGTAATAAAATCTACTTCTGCGATCGAAATGTGTCAATAGATTTCGATTTATGCGATATTTCGAATAAAAGAATCGAAAATGGTATTTCAAATTACAAATCGCAAAGAGAAAAAATGATTAATGTCTTAATTAAATACATTTAGCCAAGAAAAAATCACACACACACACACACACACACACACAAAGTTCTCTAAAGATTTTACTAAAATTAGGATCTAGGGGTATTTGCAGGATAGTCGTGCATCATTCTTGGCGCCTCAATTATATAATCACGTTACCATCAACTTTTCATTAAGGAAATTCCGTAACCTGCATCCGACATTCCGACGTTTTGCATGTAATGACCGGTTTAGTGCGCCTCAGCCGCTTGTATTTAAATTCGCGATTTGACACGGTCACGGTGTTGCGTGGCGCACGTGTAATTTCTCACAGCCAAAAGTGCCGTATGTCACGAAGAGTTTAAAACAGACACTCGATACGAAATATAATTTCCAAGTGTCACGCGCGATCATCATCATATACCATCACCGAATACCGGAATAAATAATCGATATACGAAATCTATTCTTGTGATTTTCAGGCCGTAATAAAATTCATAGAAAATATTCAAAATCCATTAATACCAGTTTACAAAAAAAAACTAATATTGTTTCTCGAAATTGAGATAAAAACAGTTTGTTAAATATTTTGAAAATATTGTTTTTATTTATCTTTACTGTACTATATACACAGGCTGCTAAAAAAATGTTCTTTATATATTTAAATTAAAAAAATTAATTCACACACACATAAACGGCCCAATAAGATTCTTATTGTTTTATTTAAAAAAATTAATACTAAAATATTTAAATACATATAATTCACAAATTAAGTTTACTACCAGCAGTTTTACCATTTAGCTTGTTAAGTAGTGTAACGTATATATATCAAATTACTTTATAATTTCACACAGTTAATCCGTCGTTTCCATCCGTCCGTTTGTCCATTTCATTCGATTACGTCTGCAAAATTCTCAACTTTAATTTTTAATTTTTTTTAACATTTTTTTATTGGCAATAGACACCTACATCGAAAGAACGATTTTGTTAAGTATCTAAAAATTTAGCTAAATAAAGATAAAAATAATTTTGTCAGATTAAAATAATTATACAAGACATTCAAGCATAATAGGCAATGCATGCTGCAGCAAAAAATTTTGACACTCTAGCAATTAACTCATACGTCATATATAATTATTTTGATGGTCTAACAAAATTATTTTCAGATCTAAATAAATTTTTAGATACTTTAACAAAACTATTCTTTAAGTGTATGGTACTTACTTTCACCGATGTAAGATACGAGTTAAATCAATTGAAAGGGTCAAAAATCAAAGTCAGTGAGATTATCAGTAATATAGGATAAATCTAAAGGAGTTTAAAATGTTAATTATAATAATACTTTTAATAAATTATAATGTATCATATTTTATAATTTTTTATGAAGTTCTTCCAATAATTACAATTATTATTGCTCTTATAGTTATCTATTGCAAAAAATTTGTTTTAACATTGTCTACGAATTCGTTAGAAATCAAGCGTGTTCTCAAAAGCTTTTAGAACTCTCATTCTGAAGAGTGAAATTTCATTCTTAAAGATTGAAAACTGAGCCACTCTTTTTCAAGACTGGGGTACACTTTTCACTTAAAATAAGATTTCACTTTAAAGAGTACGCTTGCTCTTACAATTAGATGATGTGGATGTAGATACGAGCAGTGTACCGATAAAGAAATCGGAAAAAATCGCATACGAGGCCAGGCGAGTGGCTCTCGTGGTTCAACGAGCTTGCTCTCGTTTGGGTTCCACGTAATTCAGACAATGAGTGCCGCTCGATATCCAAGGGTCGCGCCTATATAGTAGCGCGTTACTTAGTGGCGTTCACTCAAAAGCGACTTTACTCTCTTTATGAGCGCTTCTAAACTCAAGTAAGGAAACCTTCTCTCAAGGGGCTGTCGACTTATTATTTTCATCCCTTAACGCGCAAATATTTACGTAGCGACACCAGGACGGAGCGCGCAGAGGGATTGAAGAGATACCGTGATGATGTCTGCTAGCAGGATGGAAGAAGCAGAAGACGCATCGGTTTACGAGATGCAGAGATTAGTGTTAACGAGACACCGCGCCGTAAGATAGCCTTGCAGCGAGAGAATTTCATTTTCGGGTATAATAATGCGACACGATATTTCGGGGCTTATCGGCTTTGTTGGACTTGGGAATTAATTTTGGAAATTATTGATAATGAACTAGTCGGCGCGATTGATTGCCATCGAATTTTATGAAAGTCAGCAATTTCGCGGAACCGTGAAAATTTTCATTGTGTGCTATTAAATTGCACTACGTGCGCATGTAGATTCATAATGTTTTAATTAAAGGAAGTTGTAATTATGCATAAAAATATTTTTTAAACTATATAATAATTTATATATTAATTATCTACAGATATAGATAGGTAATCGAAAATTATAATGACAGTATATCGAAGTAAATAGAATTACTTTGCAATCTGTTAACATAAATTATTACTTCATTTGTTTACTGTGGAACTGCATTAGATATAATAGTCATGCAATCATTATTTAACCACATTTAACTATTAAGTGGGGACTAATTGTTACCTAGAAAATAATGAATATTATAATAATAGCTCTTAATCAAAACATTGAATAAATATTGGATAAATTATATGTTAAATATATGTATCGCCGTATATAAATTTTTTTCCGCGATTATTGATCTAAATTTACTGATTATAATTTCATAATAGGGGAATTGCATTTTTTTATTATACTGAGATTTTAAACTGAGATTTAAACTGTTGCAAAAATTCTCGATTTATTGGCTTATTCTTTCGGATATTTTTGTATGATTTCAGCGATGTCTAATTTTCCGTATTAATCCGACAACCACAGTACTGTGAGCGTGCGGATACATATATACATATATCATCAAACATTAAATAAACAACAGTCTCGAGCGGAGTTACGCAAATCGTTCTACACCCCCGTAAGGGTGGTACAATGGCGGTACAATTCGCGTTGCCCGTTTGCGGGTGCGTTGGAATTATTTAGCGTAGCCGCGCCCGAGATGTTCTCGCGCGGCGTGTTTCCCTTCGTTAACGTAGCTCCGCCGAATCAGAGAAAGGGCGAGGGTGTTCAAAATTCCATAATCCATATTCTTGAGGAATTTATACCGGATCTATGCGCGAGCGGCAGTCATTCGCCTTTACCTTTACCGAACGTTCCTTTCCTCGCAGGGAAAGTATTAGCGGATGAGAATCGCATGCGGTGATAACGACTTGCCGGTAACGTAAGATCGTCCGAGCGATTCTCTAGAAAAATGGAAAATCTAACGTGATATCGGTTTAATATCGGTACCAAATGGCGTCTCGTTCGTCGTTACTGTGGGGCTGGAACGTTCTAAGAGTATAGCACGGGTGTAGCACGAACGGTTGAAACGTTATAGCAAAAGGCGGCGCCCGTACACTTTACGGAGGAGACTTACGTCGCGCTGGAAAGTGGTAATTACGTATCGGTAGGTGTCAGGAAACGATGCTATAAACGCGTATGCGCGAGAATGAAATCTCCGAACTCTAGACTGATATGTTGGCGTTATGTCTCATCATTATGTCGACGCTCTCACGATTACGGATGCTCTCATTTTAATATAACATGACCCGAATCGATAGCATTACCTTTTCCAATAATGAATCATTTCACTGTCTCTTTTTTTTAAATTAAAAATCGAGCTGTAATATTTATAGACCTTTCTTGATGCCAATATTATTAATTTATAGCACGAATCATTTAAAAATATTTATGTGCTTTATTTGAGAGATTATATATATATATAGAAAAGCATATAGGACATTTCGTATATTTAATTAGATTTATTCTCATAGATCTAAATTTGTATCATATTGTTTATTACTGTCTCCTTGAAATACAACGTTTACCTCACTAGTTATTGCAAAGAATATATAAAGTTCTCTGTAGTCTAATTGTGAGGATGCTCGCATGGTATGCGTGAAGTCTAGATTTGATTTTCAGTCGAGGTAATATTTTTCGCAATAAAATCATTAGCAGTTTTTCAAATGATTATTAACATCAAATAAAAAATACTCTTACTAGATGCTTGTTAATGTAAAAAAATTATTAAATTGCATTGTAAAATGGTATTCTGGTTCTACTCTATGATAGCGTTTCAAAACTGAAAAAGACTTCGGCGCAATATGCGGAATCAGATTGTGTGTGCGTGTGTATGTGTGTGTATATATATATAAATCCATACAAGAAAAATATTTAAGCACTAAGATCCTGCTTTGATCGAATATAGGACTTTTTTATACTTAATAAAAAAAGATCATTTTCATAATTTTAGGGAGAAATGTCATACAATGCTCCATTGATTGTAAGTAACAAAAATAGAGTAGTAAATAAAGCGACAATAATAATATGTAATAAAGTAGCCATAATATTGTGGATATTTCGAGAATCGTTTTAGATTTATAAAGTGTGGCATTAAATAAAATACGCCGACGAATCGAGCGACGTACAAAGAATAAAGATGTATTGGGATAGATTTTACCGGAAGCAAACAGTGGAATTGAAAACGTTATAAGTACCGACAGCACGAAGATCTAATAAGCGGAAGAACTCGAACGGACGTGAAAACGTCTTTAAAGGAATATCGCCGTGGAGCGTATTTCAAAGAACGGCGATGAATTTACTTTCACGAGCGGTAGGTGTTCCAGTTATTTGCAGCGAGATAGAAATAACTACGAGAGCACACGTCCTAAAGGTTCGACGCGCGTTCGTTTACAGACCTGTTATTCTGAAACGTTTGGTCACATAAATTTATTTACACCGCGTCCGCGCAAAACTGTTTGCTCAACTTGACACAATAGGCACAACGTGAATGATGAAACACCTCCAACAAAATAACATCCATGACGCGTAAACACCAATATCGGTTACTAAAAATAGGTCGGGCCGAGTCGAAAAGCAGCAAAGTAAACCACCCCGTCGCGAGTACGTTCATCATTCGATCGATGGCACCGCTCCTCCAATGTACTCGAAATCTAAAGAGAACTGATCGTGAAGAAACGACAGTATGACACCTCAATTCTCCTCTTCTGACAAAATGGTCGCTTCGAAATTAAATGAACGTAGACTTTAATCTTAGAATGCTACCGATTAAGTGATATAATATTGTTGTTGGTATATCAATTTTACGTCTGAAGAAATGGATCAGTTCTTAGTTGATGTAACACACAAAATTTTACACTTTTAATCCTTTAGGAATGACATCGTCTTGCCATTAAAAATACAATTACCTATATGTTACATATATATTGCTATATATATAATTATTGATTATTAGAGGATTTAAATTAATATAGGTATAAGATTGAATTGTTAAAAGACGCGCTTTTCTCTTGTTTTTGACATGATAGGATTGGATTTATTGATGAAGACATAACTTAGTGCTTAATGACTTAGCTCACTTGCACATAAAATTTACGTCCGATAATATGTTTTAAGATTAATAGCTACAAGAAATTCAATATGATTTCATGAAACGAATAAATTCCCAGTTTCTCAAATTAAGTTATATTTCATGCGAAGCGAAGATGCTCTGTTAGTGAATTTATATTTAAACTCGTGCAGAGAGAGAGAGAAAAAGGATTTCTCTCTCATAAAGTAGATCACAGATATTTGCTCGTGTTCGTATGCACAGATAAATGCACGCTGTACGATTATGAGTGTAAACTCAAACCTACTTTATTTGTATCGGGTTAAATTTAATCTCATAATAAACGCCTATGTTTAGAATATTTCAATCTAATTCTTTATCTCGTTTTATATTCGTGTCAGCCTGCACTTTGAAAAACACTTTACGCTCGTGTGTCAGTAAAAAACTTGTAGGCACCATTTACGATAATATTTATGAGTTACGCGGTAAATGTGAATAAAAAGACGGGAAGAAGTGCATTATATTGTCATATTTAGGAAAAGATAATTTTCTTATAAAAGCTACATTTTTAGCACTTACGAGTCCTTTTTGTGCCGAGTTCGCGTTCGAATCTGCCGCGGTAGGTACTCGAGACGTAGCAGTAGAGGAGTATTTTTAAAGAGATATCGCCTTCGACGAGAGCGGCTACGATGTTTAGTTGGAGAATGGGTGGTCGGGAATGGATGATGGCGAGGAATCCAGGCGAGGAGAGAGTCGCCTGTGCACACACGGGCTCCGCCACTTGTGGGTCGCTCGTGCAAACCCTGGCCCTCGAACCTACGTATGTACCAGTCGTCCTTCGCCGGTTAGACCTACTCTATATTCCGCTCGACTCGAACGTTACCGTTACCCCTACCTCGTGGCAAGCTCTCGCACCTCGGCACCTGTAACCTGTAACACATCGCTCGAGCGATCCTCTTCCGGATCGCATCGTCCTTTCGCTGTGTTACTTCGTTCTCTCTTTCCTCTCTCTCTCTCTCTCTCTCTCTTCAACTATATCTCCTTCGAGCCTCTTCTCCTCTATCCATTCCTGCGATCCTCTCCGATCGTAGGCTAACCTTCTTTGCATACCCATTCGAAGCATACGTTATGGAATAGATAGGCGATGGGGAGTCTTATGTAGGACCGTACTTACGTTTATCCCGACCGATGTACCGAGATAGAGGAGGGACGTGTGCGACTGCTCACACTCTCGCGTATACCTTCCGAATGGATCGGAGCCGGTGAGCTTGTTTGCTAAATTGATCCTTGAACAAAGGCGAACGATGCAGCGCTTGATCGCTCCATTTTTGGGATGTCGTATGCGGTATGTTGAAGGATTAGTTGGATGCAGTGTCGATCGAACTCTTGGAGATTCATTAATCTTGGCTCGTTAAACGCCTCGTTTTTCGCGGTAAATTAGCGGCGATAGGGTTGTTTTATTTCAAGACGACGCTCGATAGGTATGCAATTCGTTACGTTATATACGGTATCAGTGTATCAAATTTCATCAAGATCGAAAGAGAGGCGTGTATATTCCTTCGATCGGCATACCTCTGATCGAGGCAGCGACACGTTCTCAGACGTCAATCGACTCTCACTTTACACCCCTGCTACATCGCTATATCACTTAGGGTTAATACCCATTTATGCGCTGTATTCGCACATGCCTCTTCCGCTGCACTTTCAATGCTAACATGTGATCTCGCCACTCTGCTATCCATAGTGCAGAGTTGCTTCCGTCGGACTGTCGAAATGTATTTTGGAAATCCATTAGCGAGTACGTTACACTGAATAAATTATGCAATTGAGCAGGGCGTTGCCAGCAACGATGTTTCCTCGCGTTAATGCAATTTGCGCATTAAGCACTTAAAGGAATCGAATTGAGCGCGCACTGTAAACTTACATTATCACTTCATATCTGGAATAAAAAGAATAAATTTAGCTTTATCGAAACCTAAATAAATAAATTATTTGTGCTGTCCAAACTTACTTAATAACAAACATATTCTTAATGATCACCAGTTAGTACATATTATAAATGAACTACAAATGAATTAATTAAATCTCCCGGAAATTGTGCCAACCATAATTTATCTCTGGTACTCGTATAAATAACTGCATTTATTTTGAGAGTAATCAAGTAAACGCGCCGTGTTTGATGAATCACGAAATTAGCCTCTATTATTTACAGCTGTTTCGTTGGAAATGAAGGTATTTAATTGTAAAACATCTAAAACACTCATCACGTGTACCTGTATATGATGATGTGTATACCGATGCGATTTTATAGATAATATATTATGAATTGTTAATGCGCTGCGTGTACGATCGTGGAATTCGAAATGAAAAGAAATTATTTAATTTGAAACTGATTGATTGGTTATTTTCGAGCATACTTTCTAGATCATATTTACATTTATTTAAAATTTACATATGCAGTAATCAAATTTACATCTTTTTTTTTTAAATACAATAATACCGCTCTTGTGTTTATTTTTAGCATTTTATTTTGTTGTTAGGAGGGCTATTTATTATTTATCAATATGAAATCACAAATGTGCTGCACTAAGATCGACTTGAAAATTAATCACTATAGATACGGTTCGCCTCGGGCGATTATCAAAATTTATTTCGGAAATCCATTAGCGCGTGGTTCACTGCGTCCACGATAAATTATGCAATTACACGGTATTGCCGGAGGTTGCATCAGCGGCGAGCCTAAGGCTCTTAAGGGCTAAGACACATGAAATTTATTCATGACCCTTGATTTACCGGTGCGCGGTATTCCATTTTGCAATGATCGATTTCACGAATTCCAATCAAATCTGTATCATACGCGAAATCGAATATTGTAATATTATACATGATCTTTCAACTGATTTATGATGCAGCTGCATCTCTCGACTACTCGATTTTTAATTATTAATGTAATTGCGCCCAATATGGCTTACTTGCCGTTTGTAAATAATTACATGGATTTTAAATCTTCACTGCACCCATATTAAATATTAAAAATGTTTCATGTTAACATTCAGAAATGTTTTCTATGAATTTAAAATCTAACCACTAGCTTTTAATGTTGGACTCACAAATTCGCAACGCCTTAGCCCACATATAATTAAATCATCATTGCACCAAGATGTAAATGTTGAAAATGTTTCATATTTTCTCTAATTAATGTTAAGAAATGTTTTTCATTTCTAACCACTAGTTCTTACACGTTGAAGAAACGTACGCTGAATCGTACGCTTAGATATAGGCAATATTGGATAAAGTTATTTTTACATTACTCATTTCGCTAATACAAGAAAATACGTACAATAATATACACAAGACTGTAAAGGTCTGCAAAACACCGTAACCTATAAATGGATAGGGAGCGAGTGGCATGGAACTCTTAAAAGCATGTCTGAATAATTTATTCGGTGAAATAGTAGCACATTTGCGATACATAGCGGGAAAAGATTGCCTCGACGGCAAAATTCAATGACTGGCGAATCTACCGGATTATCGTTCATAACACCCTGATAGGGTCGGTCCCTAACTGACCTCGAAAGAAGGGATGTCACGAGAACAGTAACGAAGCAGCACGTCATCCTATTCAGTATGTATCCGGTGTGCCGGTGTTAACACCGGGCGGAACCGCCGCCGCACGATTCCGGAATCCGGCGAGAGTCTAATCCCCGCGGGAACAAAGTTCCCTCTTAGTCAGGACCGAAGCGTAATTAACGTCCGTACTACGTGACCAGCCAATCGGCGACTCTCGCGAGTCATAGTTGTCACTGGCGGAATGATCACGCGCGTCGGCAAAGTCGATATCGATCGTCGTAACGCGACGCTCGCTCAGGCTCTACCATGAATTTACATTGCAAATCGATCGTTAATAAATTGTCGCTCGCACCATGAGATCGTCGTTGAATTTAGATCGATCATTATAATCGTTGATTGCAGCCCGACCGGAATGAGACCCATGAGGAAAGGAAATACAAATCATTCCTTTGATCCTGAATCGGCAAAGCTATGCGGTTCGCTCGCGGTTTCTTGCGAGCAATCAGAATTAGATTTCTTAGAAGACGATCTATCTGGATTTTTTTCTTTAAAAAATGTTCTCTCCGCAAGAAAGTTCAAATTAAGAAATGTAAGATGATAGAAATTACATTTCTTACTATGAGATTATTCGATACTATATAAAATTGGATAACAGAGAAAATTGGATTACTTTGGTAAAATGTATTATCCGCATTGACAGAAAAGTGAGACATTTCGAAATTAGCTACCTTTCAGTAGGGGATTTAAAAAATTTTGAATTAGACAACGTATTAATTAGGATAGTAAATATGCACTTTCCTTTCATATTTATTATATTTTCAATTATAATGTATGCTTTAAAATTGTATTTTTAAAATTCGAATAGATGAATTTAAGATGAATAAGATGAATAAGAATTTTTTTCTATAAATGAAGTCACACAATTAAAATACTTAGCTTTTAAGGAAAAATGGCATAACTTCAAATAAGATATTTTTTTATAACAATTTCAGCATCGACAACAATCTTATCTAACTAAAAAAATGTTTTTTTTTTTAATAAACAATCGTTGCAATTGTTCAGAGGACATTTCTGCTTTCTACTGATAAATTAGGAAAGCTATCTCTCTCTCTACAAACGTGTACTGTTTTTTATCAGTCGTTTTATAAGATTGATTTTCTTTAATATCTCAAAAATATATATTAATTTTCTACTTGTGTGTCACTTTTTTTCATCAATGTGACGATATATTTTGAAATATATAGAATGTCTTAAAACGATCGATCTCAATATTAATAACAGATTCTTGTCGATTCGAGCCTCAGACTCTAAAGCATTCCCAATAATTTTAAGTTTTAAAAAATAGATGGCAATGAAATTAAATTAACAAAAACCTAAAAAGTAAAATATATTTACACGTATATGAACCATCTGTTTTTATTATGTAACTAGATTGGATTAGATCTCCGTTAATATATTAATCTTTATGATTGCGAAAGATATCGCTACGATAGATATCGGCAAGCAGATACATATATATTTCTACTACTAGTACGATTAAATGTTTCGCTTGTCAGTCTCGCTTATCGTTCTACCGTTTCGCAAGAGATACTGTCGATCAGCATCCAAATCGCATTGATACTGGCCAAAGAGAGAAGAATATAGCAACTTCGTTCCTCGCGAGCTATATTTTTCCGGATGGTTTACACAAACCCACACGGACCTGTCAATTGCATCTCGGGAGTCAGATAGAGATCGACCAGTGCATCCGAATACTATTCAGTCACATGGTATAACATGATCGCGTGCGTGTATGTGGGATAGACACGTACTTACAGCGTGGCGAGTAGAGAATGGAAAAGAGAGAGATAGAAGAGGAATGCGGCGAGCGGGGGGAGAGGGGAGGGAGAAATACGGGGAAGAGAATGAGACTCGAGAACACACAGCCGCATCTTCCAGCTCTGTGCGACCCGGTTTGCCATTCGCCCTCCAGCTAAATCCAACTCCATTGCGGCCATCCGGAGCCCTCCGCCTTCATTCGTTCTCTTCGGGAATATCATTGAACGGCTCCAGAAATCTGGAACGTACGCCCGACCCGACCGCCACTCTCTGCTTCCGTCTTCTTCTTCTTCTTCTTCTTCCCCTCATCCTCTTCTCCATCCAGTCTTTCCATCTCGAATTAAAACGTCGGGATTCATCTCTTTCTTTCCCGTTCTCTCCGCTGTCATGTTCCCTCCTTTTCTCGCATTCTATCTTACTTTCATTCTATCTTCTTCCCAATCGTTGTGCGGAACTGGAAACGCCTTGACGCGTTGCATTTAAGGCACCTCGTTTCTACCTCCCCGTTCTTTGCTAATGGCCATAAGGTGATACTAAGAAGTTTCTCTCGAGATATACAGACAAAGTCTGCGAGAAGAGATGCTCCAGAGATGCTCCGGCAGTGCATCTAACGTTGAATCCAGCAAATTTTCCAGCGCTATTTTTTTGGTAAAATCTCGGTACGTGTAAACATGGCTTTTCACATTTACCGCAGGCTGAATTTGAGTCGAAAGTCCCATGTACACTCTACTGTTTATTTATTTGATAAAATAGTAGACAAATCCAAAATATATATTTACGCAAGGATCACGTTAAATATTCAGCTTCGTTGTACGCGATAGGACATAGCATGCACATCAATTTTACACGTTCGAAAATTTTATTAAAACATATTTTTCTGTCTGCATACTGTAAGTGTCGCTCTAATATGGATGTAAAAATATATTAAACTTTTTTGACAGACTGTCGATACAGTTTTTATTTCGATATTATTCAATTATAATGATTACGTTCATCTATAATATAATATATGTTTATCTATAATATATTAAGCATAGTTAGAGAAATCATATTGTGTAAAAAAAATCATACAATTAATCCATTTAAAAAAGTGAAGGTGAACTTTGAAGTCTCAAAAAATATGACTTTGAAATTTTTTGCTCATCATAATATGTGCCTCTTCGAATCGAACAACTTTCCCTGTATTTTCTCAATTAAATCATCAAGAACAAAACGGAGATATTTTGAACGATCATTTTTGCACTAAAAATTTATTTTTAAACGTCGTTCTCCTGTAAGTAAATTCCTTTTCTTGAACAACTTGTGATGATAATACAATTATAAAATTTATTAAGAAAATAGTACTAAGTGAAAAATAGACCGATAATAATGCAAGTAAGAAGTAAATAATACAAAGAAAAAAATCCTATATTTAGTCATATTCTAAGATCGAAGCGGATCTTAGTTAATAATACACTTTTTTTGTCAGAAGTTTCAAGTTCACATTTTGACTGAGGTGATATTTCTCAATAAGTTTTTTTTGCAATATTTTAAGATTTATTATTATTATTATTATTATTATTATTAAATTGACGTTCAATTTAATTAGTGATATTATTATCTCAGCTTCAATTAGTGATTGTATTTTAATTGCCACAAATCGATTCGGTGCGCAGTTTATAAAATTGAAAAATATATTTGAAAAAGGACCTCGCATAAAATCACAGGATTTTGGCCCTCGGTGAAATTGGCTGAAATTTTTAGTATGTTACAGTTCTTGATTCACTGATCAAAAGTGTGCATAGGCACAAAGTCTAAAATGACTAGGTATTTTTGTTGTAGCCATTTAAAGTTAAATTTTATTTTATTAATGCCTCAAAATCAGTTTCTCTAATAAATCAAGAGATTTTAAATAACAATTGCCAACCACTCTCACCACCCCCTTCCACCCCCATCCCCATTCTCACACGTACGCTCGCACGCATTTTTATATGAAAAAGGTGCATAAAAAAATCGAAATTTCGTGTATGTTTTTATGTATGCATTAATGATACATTTATGATTTCGCTGGTTCTCAGAATTACCCGGAATGAACGACGTGGACATAACAGGCGTTTCATTCCTTTGAGGTGCTTGATATTTTTTTGTACATGGAGAGATTGTACTTCGCACACGGAAATAAACATTCGGATCGTGATAATCAAGCACTTCGTACATGAAAGGTAAATGGATTCACGCATTTCAAATGATACACGTGAGAGGAATCGTAAAAATCTAGCACAATCTAAATACATAATAAAAATGCGTGCGCGGGCGTAGTATCTGAGAATGGGGATAGGAGTGGAGTGGGAATGTGGTTGGGAGTGAAGGTGGTGAGAGTGGATGGCATATTGTTATCTAAAATCTTTTAATTTATTACAGAAACTTGCTTTTGAGGCATTAATAAAATAAAACTTTAAAAGGCTATAACAAAAAACTAGTCATTTTCAAGCTTTGTGCCTATGGACACTTTTGATCAGTGAGTGAAGAACTATATATAGTTTCTAAAATTTCAGCGAGGGCCAAAATCCTATGATATTGTGCGGGGTCCTTTATGTATAATTAATTCTGTGACGATAAGGTCGGAGTCAAATATGAACTCACTTTGTCAGTCAAAACATTTTTTTAATTTAATTCGAATATTAATTTATTAGGTTTGAATTCTTTAAATTGGAAATTGTAATTTCAAAAATATTATTAGAATCAACATCTACTTACACCGAATATGGCTTTCGCTTATACGTATTGTGTATATCTGCTATCTATAAATACACAGAAGTAAGTTTCATGTTATTATTTTTTACCTATTTTATATAGGTGATTAGATGAAAAATTAACAAAAGAAGTATTGGATAGGATCCCATCTTTCCAGATACATTTTGAAAAAAATTTTACCATGAGATTAAAAGATTAAACGCCAAAGTAGCAAGATTTGCTTTGACCAAATATAGGAATCTTTCTTTTATTTGTACTATTACAAAAAATTGCTATGTGACAATTATCAAATGTGCCAATACGCGAAAATGTGTGATATGTGACTGAAATTAAAAATCTGATAATGTGACGTGATGATACGATCTACTGATAAAACATCTGGTATCGCATATTTCGAACATTTACTCGATCGCACAGTATTGACATTCGTCACACTTTAATTTTCCGCTCTGTTCTTCTTTACATGTCTGCTATCGCGCAAGCATACATACAAATCATGACAACATAGAAATTCTCTGCCATTCCCAGTACGCAGGGTTTTAATTTTACTCGGTTTTATAAATCGCTCATTTGAGAGGAATTAAATCGAAGAGAGTTAAACGCGCAATCATTACATCCATCATTACTCAATCGGCTCGATCGGCATCGTCCTCTTTCGTTTCTTTTAAGAAGACGAGCTCTGAAGGATACCGAGGGAAAGATGAACGTTTCACCTCTCTCGCGCGTCAGCAATCTCGTCTCTCCGGAATCATTAATCCGATATTTAAGAGATTAAAGCAGGCCTCCGCAGGATACCTCTCACTTTCTACCAGGGTACCTGCGTGGTGGTACCTCCACGGTCCATCGACAACGGAGATAGAGCAGGATGTTTTAGCCTTCAGGATTGCTAATCGTGTTTAAGAATAAACTTCGCAATCCACCTCGCCACTCTCGCCCTCTCTCGCCTCTCGGGCACGACATTCGAGTGAGAATACATTAGCATGATTACTTTCCTGCACAATGCAGGCAGCTGCGACATGTACACAAGACTCATCTCTCTCCGCCATCCTCGTCGTCGTCGTCGTCGTCGTCGTCGTCGTCGTCGTCGTCGCCGTCGCCGTCCTCGTTCTCGTCAGGGCCGCGGCAATATATCGTCGCACTTCCTAAGATCGTTTGTTTTGCGACTGAATTATTCAGTCGCGCTTGACGCACGAAATCTTAACGGAGTGAGGCCAGGTAAGCGAAGCTACGCTAAGCGAAGCGAGACACGGCGAGCGAAACTCAATATCGACCTTAATCACATTTCGTTTCCCATCGCACCAGCGGCGGTTTTTTCCCCCATGTCCGCGGCGAAATTCATTACGAAAATTGCTTTGATGTTCGATACCATCACGCTCGCGGATGTCGCGGCAACAGCGGTACTCGATGATGCGTGCGTCGAACAAACTATACACTATTATTATAGTAACAATGTGACTGTGGAATACTATATAAACTAAGAGATTCTCGAAATAGTTGATTCAAACGACAAAGACGAACGATCGAATGAGCGTTAATTAAAATGATGCTGGAATTATATCGATCACTTGAATTCATCTGAAGTGTCTTTGTCTCAATGGCGAAAAAATGTCTTGTTATAAAATATTATTTATAGATATTGTTTAATATATTTTTTCTTTTTTCAATAATTATTCTTTACTCTTAAATATGCGATTCTATTCAAGAGTCGCAATAAAAAAATATTGTATTAATTAAAACCTTAATTTTTTTAACACATTGTTATAATAAGCTTTTTTTGTTTAATATTTATTTGATTTCTACTTACTTGTTTCGAAGAATTGTGACTAAATCCATGGTCATATAATGAAAAAAATTTCCGGTTGAAAATGAACAAATCGGAGGATTTTGATCGTACCAATCAGAATTCTGGTTGAATTTAATAAATACGATCAGAAAATTTTAATGTGTCCACTTTCAATCAGAATTTCAATTAGATAATGCAATTAGATTCTTTTTCTAGTGTAATGTTCTCAAATATTAGAAAATAAAAAAAAATACTATACAATATGTTCTTAATAATAGCGACTTCATTGGGGTGTAAAAAACCACCTCTTCCCCAATGATCGTTTATGATCAAAAAGAAAAAAATAAGCGCGCGACATTAATAAGAGAATAATATCGTTATTTTAAAGAAATGATTCTCATCAAACTCATTTCATAAAATAAATAATAAGATATTATAAATTTTACAATCGCCACGAAAAACAAAATTATCGATATACTGAGCTTATAAAAAATTCGAGTACAACGTTCAAAAGTTCGACATTATTCGGTTCCATAAAGATTTGATTTTCGAGATTCGTCTCCGCAATTTCCAATCTCTATCGTTATTCACATGCGGTATAAATGTGTGGTGCAAGGCCAACTGGTCCAACTAGATCTTTATGAGACCCTATCGATATCCAGTGGTCTCACTGTTCACCGTCTTCATCCTCGTCGTTCTATCCTGCCAGCGAAGAATCGGTAACCGCCTGGAGCTCGTTTAACGGAAAAATCTCAAAGGCATGGGGAACTTCTGAATGGTTCTTTGATGTTGCCAGTCGGCTGTACGAGTCGGCCCACTCCCTTCGGGCCTTCTCCACCGCGCCTTCCACCATCTGTCTCCTTTACTTGTCCGCCCTCGTTCGTCTTTTTCCCCCTTTCCCCTTTTTCCTCTCTCTAACGCCTCACCTTTCTTTCGCTTTGACCATTTGCACTCACGTGTATGTGTGCAGCAAAAGTTTCGAGGCTACGGAGCTTTTATTCCTTGCCTGGTCGAACCGACAGGAAGTTCGCGGATAAAGCTCGATAATAAACCTCGGAGTGTCAAAGAGACGAAAATTGAGGTCGGTAAGGAGTAAAAAAAAAACGCGAAAATAAATACAGGCAGAAAAAGGACTCAAGGAAGCAAACGTCAATAGGAGAAACAGGGTAAGTACACAAATAATAGTCGTGCTCTCAATGAGGGGATGCTTAAAGGATTATCGACATTTCGAATATAGAAGGTAATTTAAATAAATGAGTTACGATTATTCGGCGAAATAATAATCCAAGTTAGTAAATAGTTAAGTAAAAGTAAATAGTTAAATCACTATTTATATCTTTTTCAGGCATGGTTTTTTTATTGTATATATTATTAATATAAAATTTCAAATTTATGATAAAAATTATCAAAGTTATCTAATTGTAAGATGTTTATTCTATAATTCGATGCACTAGATATTTAATATGAATATTTCATAAAAGCTAGATTAAAAGTAGTTGACGATAAACGGCGATATATTAAACGAAAAGAAAAAAGATAAAGATATTAGGAAAGAGGATCAAATATCGTGAAAAGACCAGAAAAGAAGGAGCAAAGTAAGAGAGAGAGAGAGAGACTAACGGAAGGGAAAAGATATAGGATATGGAGAGAAGAGCGTCTTGCGAGAGGGAATTTGGTCGTAAAGCGTGCCAGCCAGCAGCTGAGAATAAATTGGAATGTCGTCGAAGGTGGAGGGATGGTAGGGTGAGGGTAGAGGAGGATAGGGATGGGCTAGAACCCATTGAGGATGGTGCCCCGGGGAATTGGAACGAGACGAAACGCGGCTCGATGGCTTTGTCCATGTTCCACAGCGCGCGATATGTTCCGACTGTATTTTCACCAGTCGAGTGATTTTTTTTGCTCCCGTAGAAACGAGAAGAAAGATGCGAATCATCTTCTCCCTCGTGGGGACGTTTAATCGTCCCCGAAGCCGCCGAAATTTATAATCCTGCAAGATAAAGTAGCTCGTTGACTAGCTAAGAGTCGAATACCGAATCGTGTCGAGAGAGCTTAAAGCTCGTATTATTATATTTTGATCCACGAATGTATTGTGATTATTTATTCAACAAATTGAAGAGAATTATGTATGAAATATATTGACATGTTTTCGAAAATAAACCAAATCTCTCTCTTTCTCTCTCTCTCTCCATTTACTATTCTTTTTCCAGAAAAGTAACTCGTTATCTTCATTCGTTACTAATTTTAAAAGATGACTTATTATTTAGATGACTTAAAAAGTAACACGAATCATTACAATTTCAATTATTATTATCATTGAATTTTGATAACCTCGTTTTAAAATGGCAGCTAATTGTTTTAGTCGTTAACTAGTTCAACACAAAATCTATAATAATTATGATAATTGTGTTAATTGCAACATGGTCAAATATAATACTTTCTCCTTTTGAAACTCGCTTATACATGTATGTTATGTATTGTACGTGTACAAAGTATAAAAATAGGTAACTATTCGTTACGTAGCACATTGTAAGAACAATTTTGTTAAGGAATCTAAAGTTTGGCTAAATACGAATCTGAAAATTTCATTGGCTCATCCAAAATAATTTTGCAGGAATCTTAAGCACGACGAGCAATGCTGCAAAATATTCTAGCAATCAATTTTGTCATTCTTAATTATTTTGATAATCCAGTAAAATTACTTTTCAAATTTATATCTAAATTTTTAGATTCTTCAGTAAAATTGTTCTTTCAGTGCATTACGAAGAAAAATAACTGTGCTATTATTAACGTTACAAATAAAAGAAAATGCAACGTTGTGTTATCCATGATAACGATGTTACAGGTAATTCTAGCGATAAATTTAATTAATCGTCATAAAAATGTTAAAAATTCACTGTTTAATGACCTATGTCACGAAATCAACGATGAAGATACCACGCTACAATGTATCGGGGTCCATTTGAGGTCTGCTTTGTACTTTTTCTTATGCGGTAATATTTATCCTTGGCGCTGCCGTAAATAACGATACGCCGTGCCATTAGCCCTGAATCGCGCGGATGCACAGAATTTACGTATTTCATTGTTAGTACGGCGCAATTTCGCTTTAACGCGCCGCCGCTACCGGCCACACCGCCAGCGGTGATTAAAACTTGGCGATTTACATCCCTAACCCGCGCTACGCTGCGCTTTCCGCCTGTTACCATTAACGCCCGCCCTAACGATTGCTAACGCCACCGAATATATATTCTTTCAACATGCTTCATCAATCGCCCTGCTAGCGCCTTCCATGAATTGTCATTAATGAATTATGAGAATTGTATGAATTTCCTTTTTTTGTCTTCCTTTCAACATTTAACGCATAACATTGATCATTGCGCGTTTCAAATATTGTTCGAAACTTAAAGTCTCAGTCTAGTTGCTCAATTCTCTCTCTCTCTCTCTCTCTCTCTCTCTCTTTCTCTCGCTCGCTCACTCTGTCTTAAATCTTCTAGTTAAACTAAAAGGGAAAGCTGTTTTTTGAACAACTTAATTCCACGACTTGTTACGATTGAACTGTTTAGAGATTCGCTTTTGCTGCTAAGACATTTGAATGTACGAAACAGCTATTCGCGAAATTGCGAGCTCAGTCTCGCGAGTTAATTCCCGACCTCGAGGAGAGTTGCGCGAATGTTAAAGTCGGCCGCGAATCCAAGCGAGTAATCCACGAGATGTACCTGCCGGCAATAACGGCCCATCTTTGTGGTTTAGGAAGAAACAACGGAGGGCAGTGGCGGAAATAGACCTCCAGGGGACATAAGCATAACTTGAAGAAGCTTCTCTCCTTAAGATGTCAGCATTTTGAAAGCAAAAATTAAAACAAAAATTATTTATTAATGATCATATTTTAAAGATTGTAAACTTCCCAAAAATAAATAGTCACAGAAGAAATTCAATAAATAAATAAATTTGATTACTAAAAATTCAACTTTGCTTAGGAATAAATTTCTTTCTTATACTATATGTAGTAGATGTTATTATTCTAAAACTAATCTAAAAAGCAATCCAACTGCTAAGCCTTATTTAATCCTTCATTACTTGTGTGGAGTATTCAGGATTCCCGCCTTACAAATTCGCAAATATTTGAATGATTACTACATTTAGCACAAATCATTTTAGAATAAAAAAAATGTTTTATACGTATTTTTTTCTAAAAGGATGTAAAATATTATCAATCTTTTTCTAATTTTAAATCATTAAAGAGAAAAATAAAAATTGAGATATGGAGAGATCAGAAATACTTCACGCGAATAATTGAGTTAATAAAAATCATCACGCGCGAATCAGGGTAGGATTAATTAATTTAGATTATTGATGTGATAAAATTTGAAATACTTGGAATCTTTTTAGCAATTAATAAGCGAATGGCGGATCGTTGTCACGACTCCGGAGTCACGCTCGAGTATGATTGTCCGCGTAATGTCACGTCCTCGCCTCTCGTTACTTTTCGCTATTCGCCTGTCAGACCTCGCACGGCAACATCTTGCAGCTGCCGGTTCTTGGCATTGGACTACTTTCCGCGTTTATTAAGCCCGTGATATATGGCGCTGCCTGGCGAGCGCAGACGAGGTGGACTACCACCACTCTCGTACGACAGCCAGTGGAAAGCTTCCCGTGGGACAAGTTACAGACAGTTCCGCTCTCGTACGCTTCGCGAAAGCGCTTGGCATTTAAAGGGACTGCTGATAGCAAGCTCCGCGTTTGAATAATCACGGTAAACCAGCGGGAATACCGAATGGCGCTTCCCGAAATTCCTGGAGCCGTTTCGAACTTGCGAATTAGGGTTTCGATAAGACCGAATTCGACGTATTTGACCTCATCGTATTACGTGCTACACCATGCTTTTCGAACAATTTCGACAATTCGCAATAGCTGTAACAAACTATCCTCTTTCCTTCAAAACTATAAACACATTAATTATTTCTGAACTACAATATAAATTATGTTATTACGATAATTTGGTTTTTCTTGAGACGAGCATTTAGATAATAAGAGCTTGCTTTCTATTTAATTAAAAATATTTATTTATCTAATAGAAGTTTTATTTCATTTGAATGTTAAGAAAGGATTAATGAGACTTTACACTAAAGAGGATTATATGAATACGTTGAACGAAAGGTAAAAAGAAAAATGATGGAATTGCAGCGAAGCTTATGCAGCCATATCATTATTATATTAATGAGATTATGTATTAAGATTTTGTCAATGGCGAAGCCTTTAAACATTACACGGCCCATTTTCTTTGCATGCGTCGGCAGCAGAAAAGGAAGCCCCGTAATATCTTTGCTGACTGTTTAATACTGCGCCAGTCACGAAACTGCTTTGCAATTATAATCCTTCTCTAGCAAAATTTTAAACTGCATATATAGAGTTATTCTATCTCTTACAATCTGTACGTTTTTGCATTTCTTATTTCGTTCTTTCAATTTGAAGTTCTGTTGTTTAAAGAACAACATCTCATTGCCGATATCCTTATTTGCAAAATTAGCGCAATGTTACTACCAAAGCTCTTCGAAAAATATCGAATTAGCGGAAGAAATTAAAATCAATCATAATAATTAATGAAAATCGACTGAGAAATGGTCGACACAAATAAACGAAAAAGGCCATATTTGGTTGTAAAGTGGAGATTGTGGTCTAATAATATTTATGCATGAATTTTACAATTGCCAGTTCATAAAAACAGTACCATATATTTGTCGATCTTGAAATATATTGTTCTAAATTGAAGTTGGAGTACGTAATATCACAAATTAATTTGACAAACAATTTAATATTACATTTGAAAATGCTGTAAAAAAGTTATTGCGGAAAATATCGTCCAGTACTTTAAATTTCTTACAGTGGAATCTCACTCCAAAAGAATAAAAATACAACCACCATTGAAAAAAAGTGAAAATATTTCACGTCTTGAAAAAAAACAACAATGATTTAAATCTCACTTCTTTTTTGGAGTGACATTTCACCCCTTTGGGAAAGAGTGAAAATTGTCACTTTTTCTCAAGAAGTAAAATATTTTCACTTTTTTTCAAGAATGGTTGCATTGTCACTCTCTTGAAATGAGATTTCATTGCAAAAAATTTAGAGTATGCAGCCAAGATTTGACTTCTCTAACCTTCCGTGGAGATATATTTTGTAATTCAATCATAATTAATATTTATCGTAATAACCAGTAAAAATTAGAACTTCGGACTTCAGACAACGTAACTAAACCATAGTAAATTAAAATTTATCGGCGCATAGCTTCACACGTTATGTGGATCGATTAGCAATCGATGAGTTCCGGGTTTGATTCCAGCTCTCGCTCCATATATTATTTAAGAGGCTGATTTTCTCTCTATGAATAAGGAACGTGAATTTCAAATTAGTTATTGCCGATTCGATTGAAACGTATGCATAAGATATTTTCCGTGCATAAGATTTCATTGATATTTTTTGCCGGTTTTATGTTTACATCAATACATATAACAAATAATAATAAATAATGTACATGTAACAAATTTTGAAAAAAATTAGAAAATCGAATTTATTGTAACAAAAATTTTTTTCTCTTTTTATTTTTTTCCTATAAACTTTTCAATTTCAAAATTAAAAAACATTTAATAAAAATAAGATTTTACACAAGAAATTCAATATTACGAAAAATCATCGCATCAATTTTTAAAAAATTATTTTAAAGCTTAGGAAATATCAACTTTAAAACATTTTATTATTATTATTTTTACCTCATCATGTTTCCACAGCGTTTAATAGTAAAATGAAAATATTAAAAAATACTAATTTTCAATTTTTATATAATTTAGAAATAAAATGTAAAAAACGATACCAAAAATAAATACACAGTTTTTATCTCTTCTCTTTAAAATTCATTATTTCAAAATCTACGATTTATCTACGATTTTTTCACTGAAAAGTTATAAAAAATTTGTAAAATTTTTGAAAATATATTATACAAATCGAGAATATTACAACAAAAATTTTTTCTCTTTTTATTTTTTCATTGAAGTAGTTAACTTTTTGTGAGATGAGAGAAAATCGCAAGTTCCCGAATTTATGAGTGGTAATGTAATTACATATACCATATAGAGCGAATAAATCAGTGCTCAGTATTATTGATCGTGGGACATGGGATTCTCTTCAATACTTGATGCGGATGCCATGCGTATTATATCTGTGTAACTGAAGCCGAAGTTCACCAAAGTGAGATTCGCAATTTCAGAAAGCGAAATTAAAATTAATTTTGAAACTATGTCATGACAATAATCAAGATTGGAATAGAAAGAATCGTACTCTAAAAATGTCTGGTTCACTCGATTTATCTTAAATTAGTTTTAAATGATAAAAGGAAATATATTAAACGAATAATTTGATTTAATTCGTAGTTAATTTAATTACTACGAATTAGTGTCACAAAAAAAAGACGATATCCGTTGATTTAAAATCCTGTGCATGTTCTTTAATATTTTACAGCTGCTAAATTCACACATGTATGTACCATGAGCAGATATGGGATTCTTTTAAATCTCATGGGATGCTCTTCGCGAAATAGGAAAGCATGAAAGGGATGGGGAGAGAGGAAAAGAGAGACGATGCATAAAATCCACAGACAAGGATTTAAGAGCCCGTTGCGCGCAAGGATGCGGCGGAACTCCGCGAAATGTCATTAATACGGCAAAAGGTTGTGTGTGCTCGTAGTGTAAATTATACGATTATAGGATGATGTTGCTTTTATATAGAAAAATGTACCAAATGATACAGAAAAGCAAACCAAGAATCGTCTTTACACAAAAAATTTGTTGTGATATTATTTTTCTTTTTTATTGTTAAATAAATTTATGATTCGCAAAAGGAGAAACTATATTAGTCTTGAAAATTTTAAGAATATTTCTACTAGCATATTGTTGCTAGGTATTTGTAAAAATAACATGCGTACATTATTATAATATCGGATTAATGATGGTTCTATCGTTTCCGAGTCGTAGATGCGATCTGATGGTATATGACTTATTCAGGGAGAAGATAAAGTTCTCGTACGACCGAACGAAAACTTTAGACCTTAAAAGATGCAGAGGATCCTATTTCACTTGTTCGTTATTCTTGTTGAACTGACTTCGACTTCCTTGGTATATACCCATCGCAGACAGATAGACGGATAGCGGCGCGTCCGGGAAGTTCTTTCGTAATCCCTCGAGATCATCTTGCTGGAAAAAGATATCAAATATGCAAAGGTGTAATCTAAATAGTAATAACCAACAAGCTAAAATATCTCACTTGACACCTGTGACGTATTTGGCGATTGAAATAAATTTGCAACTTAATTTGCTTAGAGAATAAATAACGAACGACTATATTATATCATATACAGGCTTGCCTATAAGTATAAAGCATTAATTTATTGCAGTTTCTTGCTAAATAAAAATAATGCGTAATAAAAATTAAAGAAAGACTAACAAAATATTAAAATTATTATAAAAATATATATTATTTTTTTAATATAATATATATATATAAAACTTTTTTAAATTTTATTTTCCGTTAGATATAGAACATTTATGTCAGAGAATATTTTATATTTGTGGTCAAGGCTGTACCTATATTATACCGGCTTGAAAATTATTAAACGGACAAAGATTTGGAAGAAAAACATACATTTACCGGAAATGAGTCAAATATCGAGAATAGTGTACGGCATTAATATCTCTCTCTCTCTCTCTCAACGTAGTAATTAACTTGGTAGTTCGATAGAAACAAGTCACCAGACTTTTACTCCGTTTTCTATTCGCCAAGAATTTATTCCAGGAGTATTCGTGAATAATTTGCACCGCACTGACATCGTTTTCTATCGTTTTACTCTCACTAAGAGCAAACAGACGTCGAGTTCCGTTTTCTGGCAGCATTCAACGAAGTCCACAGACGACTTCCACCTCGTCGTTCGAAAAACGACGGAACGCGTAATAGGAAGAAAGGAAACGTGAGAAGGAAGCTCTGTTGCGGGATCTCTTGCGCGATTTCGTGACTTATTCGTGATTTCGATATATCTCGATGACGGCTGAATGCACCACGATCGTGACTATACCTGTAATCTAACGAGGTTGTCTCGTATTCCTGGGAAATATCCAGGCATCGAGCACCGCTGCCGATCAATTCAAGATACGTAATCTAATACGTCACGATTTCTTCACGTCACGATGAAAATTCTTTCTCTTTCATATCGGGTGTTATACTGCGAAAGTAATTGTTTTTGAATACTATTGTAAAAGTTTTTATACTATATACATACATCTCGCTAGAAATTGATTAATCATACATATTATTTGATTAATTAATTAATTAACATCTTTTCATAAAGTAGGTATATTAATGAGATTATTTTTATATAACAACCTACAAATGGAAAAATTGATGAAATACGAGCAGAAAATGGAAAAAGTACCATAAAACTTTGTACGCAGTAACGCGCGTTTTCTAACGTCAATCAACCACGTGGAAGTAATTAAATATCGACAATTTCAATTTCATGCTCGATGTACATGGCGTTTAGTTTTGTAACTGTAACATATTGAAAAAAAAAAAATGAAATTTCGATTGCTTTGATACTTGATGGCGATGAATGATTTTTGCCAAGGACCAGCCGTGTTCGACATGACTCTTCGATGATTTCTCTTTATTTGATCGAATACACAAGGGGAACATAAAGTGTTGCACAATAGGTTAATATTGTACGGTAGTCAAATATCGCAGTCAGGAATGTCAGTCCTCCCCCTTTTCTCGTTCTCTTTTTCGCACGGTATTTTATTTTACACTCGCGGCAACGTTTAATTTCCTTCTCCCAGGCAAATTCGTTGTGTCGGAAAATTTAGTGGCGTTAGTAGTCACCACCTCACCGCCGGTTGCGAGCTCGCGTGACACGATGTAAACATTGAAATTTCCTATGCTTCGATACACAAGGCCGACCGGTTAATCAGCCGCACGAGCGATTTTAACCGAACGGCGTAGAAGAGAACGCATCTGTCTGCGTCGCCGATTTGTAATGGGATTTAATTTTGAGAGTTATGAGATAAAAATGGTATGATAATATAAATAAAATAAGTAAGTAGAAAGTCCCAAATAGGGACTCTAGATCGAGACTAGATCTTGCTAGCTAATAGTATAGGATTATATGTATTTTAACATTTTCCTCTATATGTATAAATACTACGCGCCGAATATTGTTGACTTGAAACACTTGAATCATAAATTAAAGCTGAATTAATAATATAAAAAATTAATTCGCTTGTCGATTTATTAATTGATGACAAATATCTTAAAACATTGTGAAGAACTTATTGCAAAAATGCACATATTATCCTAGTTAGGATAATTTGACAGTTTATATTAGGTGTTGGAATTAATTCGTAGCGTTTTACAAGTGATGGGAAGTACTTTCATTAATGTATTTTTTAATGCTCATGTGAAATAAATAACATTCTTTCATTAAAAACGCTACGAATTAATTCCAACACCTAATATAATTAGAGGATGTATATAAAATATTTATTAGACGTCAAACCGATCTTCTTTACTTATTTGATTTATTAATATAATCTGGGTTACTTTATTATTGTTGATAATATAATCTTCTCATCGATAATGTACGTTCGCAGTCATAGAACAGAACGAATTGTTAACGGTGAAAAGAATTCATAGAATATCGATGACAAATAAAATTGTAATAAAAAAATTGAAAATAAAAAATAGTCTAATTTATTCAAGTAATCGAATTTCACGGGCAGTAATGTTTTAATCACGACTACATGTACACCAGAGAAAATGTCAGATTTTTTTAATTTATTATTTCTGCTTTCTGATTAAATGTAATTGTAAAAAAACGTAAACAAATTTGTAACTCTTGCTATATTTGTAGTTTTATTACAAAGTTCAGCTTAATCGAGTAATGTTTGTTTAACATTTTGTATTTAATTAGATTGACTGTCGCTGAAAATTTTTGAAAAGCGAACCGCTGCGCGCTGTTCGAACACGTTTCGATTATCCTTCGGCCGAGGAGACATTATCCGCGATATAGCGTTATATTTCGGTAACCGCTCGCGAGAAACTCCTTGAGCACATTCGACGTCGAAAGCGTCATCGACATCGTCGTCGTCGTCGTCGTCGTTATAATTCAGTTTACGGAACAAGCACGGCGTAACTCGTGCGACATAAAATAACTTTCCATGTTCTCGCGAAATAGGCTAAAGCGAGTTAGGGGATGCGGAAGCGAGAGAATGGAACGGGAACCAAGAGTGACGGTCCCGTCGAGAGTTGGTTTACCTGTGGATGGATTACGCGCAGGTCGCAATCGTCGTCCAAGCCGAGAGGTCCGTCCGAGAAAACGAATTCCAACTCGCGCGGAAAGTCTTCCTTTACCCTCGCATCTCTCTCTCCGAGAATATCGTTAAAATGTAAGGCTCCGATGCGCGAGTGGGCGCGTCAGGGCGACAAATGTGCAAGTTTCAAAACTGAGTTTCGAGAGCCGCCCCCCCGAGGGTGCGAAAACGTGCGAGGGTGAAGCACCGCCGCTGAAGGTTCGCGAGGACGCGGACGGTGGACAACGAGAGGAGGTGGAGAGCGAGGACGAGGAGAGCTGGGTGAAGGGTCGAGGCACACGAAGGGAGTAGGATGCCGGGAGGAATGGAGGGAGGGGGAAAATGGAGGGGCAAAGGGAAACTACCCCAAAACCCGCTATCTCGATTGGACACCTTGGGGTGCGCGTCTGGCGTCGGTAGTCGTGGTGGAAGCGAAGGGGGCACCCCCCACGAGGTGCTAATGTCTGGCAGCTTAAATCAACCCCCTCTCGCTTCCACCTCCCTCTCTACTATCGCCGCCAACCGCCATCGTCGTCGGAAGCCCCGAGGCGTGGGAAAAACTTTCTCGGTGTTGGGTAGGTAGGAAGGTAGGTAGGTAGAGGGCCAGAGCCATGTCCTGCTCTTTTCGCGAAGAATCGCGGTGTCCTTATTTCTCCACTCTTCTCCAACCCTCTCTGCCCTCGTTGCCCTCTGACTCCCGCTATAATTCCAGCGTCGGTGCATAAGAACCGCGGAACAAGGATCCGTTTTCGCCAACGAGGCGGGAGGGAGAGATAAGTGCCGGCAGAAGAAGCGCGTCGCGCGGCATTAATTAATTCAAACTGCTTTTCCGGCTTCGACATTTAATGCGTGTTTAACGTTTGCATAATTAATCGGCCAACGTTCGGGCGATAGCCTATTCGGATAGACCTCGGTAAATGCGAAAAGTCCGGCGTTGTGTAACACAAGAAGAAAACAGTCAACGACGTTAATCTCTTATTCTTTTCTCGGCCTCTGCAGCCCGATAATCGTAACCAGAGTTAGCAGAGATTGCATTTTTATAATTCTTTTCAACAACGACTTGTCCCTTCGGCCGGAAAGAGGTATTCGAGTCTTTGAAAGTTCGCGGAAGATTCGCGATTGCAAAACTTTCTTTATTCGCGACGAATTTTATGCGGCTCTCATCACGTGAAACCCTCCAAGTCGGAGCATTGTTGCTACGTCGAATTGATTCATATTGGCATTGATATTCATATCTCTGCTTTACTAAATCCTGCACAATGATATCATATCCGCTAATAATATTCGCCGCCGGAGATACGAAGATGAGAACGCACTCCGAGATGTTCCATATGAAATTCACATTCTAGCCCCCAGGCAGGCAGACAGGCAGGCAGGCAGGTAGGTAACGGAGTTTAATAAAAACTGTTCGCTAACTATGAGCCATCAGCCATTGAAGTCGTTTCGTGAAGAACGACGTCGAGTATCTCATAGGAATGTAGAGGCGTGCAGGAATTAGGTATATCCGTGTATACGCGGATGTATATATATACATATAGACGCATATATACGTGTCGGATGAAGCATGATGGCAGAGATACATACACACTCTCTCTCTCTCTCTCTCTCTCTCTCTCTCTCTTCTCTCTCTGTTCCTTCGTCCGGTATGACGAAGAGCTATTTATCTTCGCTTTACGAAGCTCCGAGGGAAAAATGGCGCAGCTTTGTAACTGGCAGGGGGATGTTCGCGAATCGGGGCAATTTCGTCGCAGCCAGTGTAACGACAGTCACGTTCTAGGACGAGGACGGAGAGACGCTCACGGCAAACAAAGTAATCTCGCCTAGATTCGACCGTTTCGTATATGAAAGAGACACAAACGTGCCATAATGTTGCCATGCTGAGGCACTTTGATGCCGGTCTACGTCGTTCGCCCGGCAATTTTATTTGGCCCGAGCGATCCGAGTGCGTTTGTAAAGGGATTTGCGTCGAAATCTCGTTGGGACGGATTGTTAGCCAAAGAAGAGATGCAAGCTCCGAGATGGTTACGGCGCAAATTTCAAGATTCACGGAATATTTAAACTCGTTTCTTGCAAGTCTCATTGTCTTGCTATTTTGCAAGCTTATTAGTCAACATTTATTACAAATTCTTTTCCTTTGTACTAAACATATAAACGTTTTAAATCAGTTAAACTAATTAATAAGCATAAGTAAACAATACACAGTTGGAAAATTTGTGTTAAATTTAACACATTTTACATGTTCCACTCAATTTTTTGTGCAGTTAATTTATCATAAGATGAATACATGAGAAAGTAACACAGTAATATTATGTAAAAAAATAACACAATTTGTAAATAATCATAGTTCTTCATTAAATTTAACATTTATAATATGTTATAAAATAACATTTTATTTATCTTAGAGTTTACGATTTTAAAAAATACTGTTTTTATGTTATTTATTTATTTATTATTTTTTTATAAATTATGTTATTTTAATACTAAGAAATATTGAATATCAATTAATTTACAAAATATTCAAATAATATTCAATCACGTAATGTTAAATTCGGATATATTAAAAATTCAATACAAAATTTTTATAAGAATTGAGTGGAACCTAAGATAATTTCTAATACAAATACAAAACGTTTTCTATTACTATGTATGAGAACATAATTAATGAATGATGTACCAATCTATTTAATATTAATATGTTTTTAAGTATTATAAATAAGACAATCTTAGCCAATAACGTTAATTATTCATTTTGTACAACTTTATTCAATTAATACGAAATAGTTGATTTCGAAAAAGTTGATGTAAGTATTCGTTGATAATTATTAGCTGACTCGCTATTGCGGAGTTAGCTAATTAATGTAAACTTAAAAATCTCTCTATATATATATAATTGAATATCTCAATGATTTGTCTGCAAATATTAGTGTTTTCAAGTTGAAAAGAGGAATCTTTTGTTGATAACATCATTTTGTACAATTTTATCCCATTAATGAGAAATACTTTGAAAGAAGTTGATATACATCGAACTGTCATCAATGGCGATTCGCGTTCGGGGAATAAATCTTCTGTACGGCATATCAAAATTGATTATTTGTAATACAAAAGAGCGGCAAAGAATATACATTACAAACGCTAATGAAAGCGCGTTCGTCTTCGTCATCGCGTCGCAGATCACAGAATGAATGAACACAGAGACATAATGGGCAGGTGCACAATGGCGCACAATCGGCCAATGGCTATAGAGTATCTGTTATAGCGCACAAGCACAAGCAGGAAGACCTGCGTAAAAAGGACAATAGGGCGTGTTATCGAAACAAAAAGGAACTCTCGAGGCTCGAGGAGCGAAAGGAGTAACGAGCGCGAGTCGCGAATTAACGGTGAAGTAACAAGTCAACGAGACGCGACGTGACTCCAACGAGTCCTTTTGTTCTTCGCGAGCTCACTCATCTGACTGTACCCCTATACCGGATACCAGCAGCGCAACGGGGTGAACGTAAAGCCGTACTGTGAGAAATCTGTAAGAAAAGATCAGAATGTAAATGTCACGTGCGATTACGAGCAATTGGAAGCCGATGGATCAAGACGTTTGGACGATTGATGGTTAACGGCGATGCTCTTGAAGTGATCGGTCATAAAGATTAATGTCGCAGAGCGATCGTCGCATACGAAGCCATCGATATCGAAGATAACGGAACGGTTTCCCGCTTCGGTCGACTGGCAAATAAATGCGCAGAGAAGTTCTATTTGAATCTTGCGTCTCGTGCACGATCGAGTGTAACGATATCCGTGTACGAAATGTCTGACTGTACTGAAATGTAGCGATCGGTTTCTACTTCAATTCTTTCTTAGAAATTTATTCCATTTCTCTCCTACAAATTATTTTACCATATGTTATTTCTTTTATTCCGTTTATGTTATTTTCTCTATTTTTGTATTATATATATTATTTTACTTTTTTCTTCATACATAATAAAAAGCCATTTTGTATTTATGTTAAAACTGACCCTCGTTTAAATTTTCGTATTGAATTTCTAACATGGAGTATAGCGAGACTATTTCGTTCATTTCTCACGGTACTGTTTGTTTTTGAGCAGTATACACTGAACATTTAAAAGTCATATTTGTGCTTCCAAGAAGCAATTATGGTTATAAGGTAGTTATAAGCACGTTACTGCAAAAAGGTACTATTTGTTGCCGTAAATTTTGTATTACTTTAAGATTGAAAATGACGGAGCAGCTGCCCCGGTCTATCTGAATGTTAATTTAACAGAATGTGATTGTGTTATTTGATTATTTTAAATTGATATTCATCATTTTTCAATGTTAAAATAGCACAATTTATCAGCAGGTGAATAACAAAAATAGTGTATTTCAAAACATAAATTTTCTGAGATAAATAAATAAAACGTGTTATAATTTAACATATTAATTATATATATGTATATAAATGTTTTTTTAATTTTATTGAAAAAATATGCTTCTATAATTTTTGTTTACGAGAGTGCAATATTTTTTGTGTTAATTTTTATATAATATTTATATATGTTACTTTTTAATACATTTATCTTATTTTAAATTGACACAGTGAATCGTTTGGGACACGTATAAAATGATTTAACACACATTTTCCAACTGTGTTATTTTACTGTAAAGAGATTTTATTTACAATAATTATTTAATCAATGTGTTGTATTAGTTATGAGCGGCATTTATTCATTTATTGTATTACAGGCCGACTGACTACATCGGCCAATTTTTTACTTTGCTTTTACCATAAGAGAATTTCACTCGTACATATATTTTTTGTGCAGTGCGTAACATAAATTTGGCTATAGGATAGAAATGATTTAATTCAATCTCACGCGTATTAGTTTTCTGCCGCGCATTCTCGTTCATGAGCTTCCCAACGACAGCGTCATTTGTTCCAAACGGGATCGAAGTTCCACCCCCGCCCTTATCCTTTTCTTTCCTCTCCATTCTTCTTTGTTTTCCGCCTTCCTTCTTCATTCGATGCCCCGACAAAACTTTTCTACCCGTGATATATCGCGTTACGAATGGGGTGCCACGGGGACTATATTCCCGAGTAGCTGTTACCCCGTTAGCTTCTTCGCCGTGGCCCGCCCACGCGATTTATCTTTCGCGGCTGCGAGATTCCAGTCTCCGCTCTCCTTCTTTCTCACTCTCTCTCTCTCACTCTTCTTCTCTCGTCGGTTTCCGTGCAACGTTCCGTTGCAACCAGCACATAGTTGCATCATTCGTGTAGTGGAGCCCTTCTCCTCGATCAGCTTTCGAGGTCGACGTCTCTTCCGGGCATATTTTCGTTACGTGCCCGCGAACAGTGCGACTCGAATCTTCTTCGGAAGCGGTTCAAGTCTATTTACGAGAGTATCCGTGATCACTCGAGGTCGACGTTTCAGCTCCAATTTCAGTCGTATCTGAGAATATCCTGCCGATTGTCTTCGATATTATACATTGTTAAACCGCTACGCGTTTCAGTTGGATTATTGATTCGACAAGTCGACAACATGTTCCACGTGTCCGTCTCGTGGCGTTAATCATTAATTATTTATTAATTCCTTGACAGCTTACATGCGTTAATTATAGTCTAGTTTCGCTCTCGTTCTCTCTCTCTTAGATTACATAATTCGAATCCAAAATTAATATCATATTTATACAATAAGTGAAAAGAGTGAATTGGCCAAGATCGCGGATATTTCTATATATCTTATATGTATGTTTTTACCGAATATCAGAAGTGCCAGATATTCAGTGAAATGTTTATCTTTTATTAACACATTCATGAATGGTTTTGTTATAAGCTACAAGTTGCCAGTCATTTTAAATATTGATAGAAATGTAAAATTATCGAATTCGATAATTTCAATCTAGAGAGTAATCTAATAATTTCTAAGAAAATTAAGGTAAGATGATAATTTATTGATAATTTTCGTAAAATTCGTTGCTCTTAATTTTTTAGTTTTACACACAAATAAGCTACATTTATGTAATTAAAATTCGCTCGTTTTTTGCAATGCACAGTGTAAAGAAATGACAGTCTGAATCGAGCGGTAATAAAGTTTATATAAAGTAATTTAATCGCATACAAACAGTGAATATCAGAAAAACTTAATGTAATAAATCGTACATTTCGGAATTCACAGCGTTCTTCTTCAGCGTTCATAAAATATGTTGCAATATAGATGTAATATAGATGAATAATCTTACGGTCAGCGAGACATAATGTGATATTGTTTCGAAGAATCGATTCTCCTGTTTTTATGTGAATTGTGTTTAAAGAGAGAAATTCATTGTCACAATATATCGGAAAGTCATAAAATAATAAAAGTAAATTGTCAAATTGTTTTCTATTGTCCATCTTTGTATTAAGTCAATTTAAATATTCATAAGATGATTGAAGTTGAATTTCTACTTACAATATGCGAAAACAGGAGCATCTTACAAATTCTTACAAAAATGCAATGACGATGTGATCGGACAATGCAATCGATTTAAAGAAAAAATATTTTATGATACCTTATATAGCTAAGGTTTCGTATTCCGTCACTGCATTTTTTAATAAATCAATCTTCACAATTGATTACAGTATCTTAAATACGGTAAGCTTCTTCATCAAAGTACACAAAGATAAAATTAACAAATTCTAAAACTAGAACATTGTCTATCAAATCAATTGTCAAGATATTGTGAGGTGTCGTATGTGGAGCAAACGAAAAGACAACTTAAAACCCGTATAAATGAACATAGAAATAACATTAAGCAGAGTTCCTCCAGACTCTCCGTCATTTCCGATCATAGATTGAATTGCGATCATAATTTTGATTCAGTGGGAATCTTAATTCTAGATACCGAAAATAATTACAACAAAAGAATTATTTCAGAGATGCTACACATCTCTAAAAAACAAAACGAAGGCATTAACTCTCAGAAAGACGCGGATCGTCTGGACACTCTTATTGTTACTTATTGAATAATCATCAGACAAATAAACAAACATCGATCAGATACCCTTAATATCTCCCTTAATATATGTCACCATTGTAACACTTGCGTTCAATAGTCAAACGAATTCGTAAGATGCTCCTGTTTTCGCATATTGTAAGTAGAAATTTAGTCTTAATCATCTTATGAATATTTAAATTGACTTAATACAAAGATGGACAATAGAGAACAATTTGACAATTTACTTTCATTACTTTATGACTTTCCGATATATTGTGACAATGAATTTCTCACTTTAGACACAATTCACATAAAAACAGAAGGATCGATTCTTCGAAACAATACCACACTATATCTCGCTGATCGTAAGATTATTCATTTATGTTACCATGCAACATATTTTATGAATCGCTGAAGAAGGACCTGTGAATTCCGAACGTATGATTTATTACATTAAGTTTTTCTAATATTCACTGTTTGTCATACTAACATTGCATGCGATTAAATTACTTTATATAAACTTTATTATCACTCGATTTAGACCGTCATTTCTTTACACTATATTTGTGTATTCCGTACTAAAGCATAAGGTAAAGCAACATTCATATATTTGTTCATTGCTTACATTCTTTGCACTTATAATTCAAATTTTTGCTTTCTCTTTCTCCCCCCCCCCCCTCTCTCTCTTTTTCTAATGCCCTGAATATATATTGTATTTCAAGCTGTGCTAACATTTTTGGGAATTTCAATTAACACGAACATTCTCATCAAATGTTCTCATTTTACTCATGAGTTGATAAATTCATTTAAAAACAAATCTTCCTGATACTTGACAGTCTATTGTTTCGTGATTTGGATTGATTTTGAAATATAGCTTTTAAATTACTTAAAATTATTCTTTTTGCTTAGATTATGTACTTTGATAATAACGTAATTACGTAATTACAGAAAGAGTTATTTTCCATATATAATTCTAAATTTAAATGTTTTCGTTTCTTATATTAAAAATGTTCAATTATATACCATAATGTCACAGTCTAGTTGCTACGTAAGCCTATAAAGCATTATATGAAAAATATAAGTTAAAACAACGCTTTTCACAACGCTTTTGTATAAAAAAATCTAATAAAAAAAATTTTTTTCAAGACTATCCTTACTATTTGTAATTTTCTAATTACTACTATGTTGATAAATATAGTGTATCAGTATACAATATTAAAATATTTTATGGAAAATACGAGTTAGGTAAAATGTTTTACTCAATTGAAAAATTATAAATGCCTTTTTTAAGCTTTATATCAAAATTTTTTACTTGTGTAATTTTTAAAAAATTACCATTTTATCAGTTTTCTAAAATACCGGGTAGTTTACTATAATTTATTAAGTTATTGTCATATTGGATCATTTTCATCTGTAGATATTAAGTATTACATTGATATGAAATTCGTTATAGAACTTTTCTCCACATTTGTGAAATCTATCTCTTTGAGAACAATAATCAAATCGTCCATTAATTATTTCTATCCGCTTTAAACGATCTTTATAAACGCTATTTTTATGTCTATAATGTTTTGATAAATACGAGTATATACAAATAACACTCATATATCTGTCACGCGAGACTGATTCGTGAGAATCAGCAACGAGTTTGAATTTGTACGTACTTCATACGCGACATACGCGTAAATCTAACTTTAACAACGACTACCAGTCACGTATAAGTTTTGAACGAGCCAGCGAGCCGCGACAAAATGATCGTCGCTATCATTCCCGCCCCGTTTCCAACGACGTCGATCGCCGCTGGTGCATGGCCGTTAAAAAAGCTCGGCCTATCTTTCCATTAACCCGTTTCTTCCGCTTGGCGCGGCGTATCACATCGCGAACGGGTATCTGCGACGTGTAAGGAAAAAAATTATAATGACGTTGGAACGAAGCACTTGCGTTTTGTAATAGCGATTGTAATAGCGATATGCACACAAGGTGCGAGGGACATATAACAAACACACTCGCATAGCGACTGCGAAACTTTCCCTAGAAAGGATGAAGAATGCATGAACAGGTAAAATTTTTATTAACCCTGAAACCGCTGTGGTACGTAAATTTCACATCTAAATGAGTGAAGTCATTGAACGGTAAACTATGTTTTCAGTAATTATTAGGAGGTCAAATCTATATTAAAAGCTAAGACAAGCACAGAGAAGAATTTTTTTGATAAAAATTCTATTTGTTATACATACATCAGTTTGGACCCTTTGGTGATCACAGACATTGTGACAGAGAGCTAAGTGATATACAATTTTTTATAAGAAGTCACAATATTTTGTACGGATAATGCATTTCGCGTTCAAAAGAATTTTTAGTACACTATACAAAAGTACAATATACAATATACATTGTTTTAACTTATTCAACAACGTTGTATCGTTTGAAAAGTTTTATCCGACGATACTTAATATGAATAATGAGGAAACATGAATATGAAGTAATAAATTCTTTTTTTATAAATTTGACTGTTTTACTAATTTTCTTTTATTGATAAGAAAAAAGAATTAATGCAGCACCAAATTCGTTAAAGAATTATGGATAATTTCTTTCCGACTTATATATATATATATACATATATATACGCATGTATTCTTTCATTTATTCTTTCTATTAGTTTGAAGAGACAGAAGGATAAGCTACAATCCCTTACGTACAATTCCCTCATTTCGATGCATAAAGACATCTCGTATAGTTACGTCTACAATGTCACCATGGCGCGTGCATTCACCCATTGGATTTGACGTCACGCTCGGCGTGGAGAAGCTATCGGGTGTCTGCGGCTATTATCACGCCGACCATTAGTAACGCGATAACCCGAGGAAAGGAGGATCGACGAAGCGATGGGTAGCCCCCCTCGAGGTGCTGCGCTGTATCGAAATATAGTCAGCCTCGCGTTCTACTCCGATGCGGCGTCGGCATATATCGGAATCGTGCCTGATAGGATGACGTTATTCGAAGCGTGGGATATCTCCAATGCCGAAACTTCCGACCCGACTTTATGCAATTAGAACGAACCCCCAAACCAGATCGTCTGTCTCCCCTTCCTTTATCGCTCTGATCCTATTCGAATCTATTATAAGTCAAACCGAAGTCAAAATGCGATTAAATCGAAACGATGAGACACGTCTGCCTCAAAAAGTATCTGATTCGCGGGAGATATGGAAGATTGTAATTGATCTTAGTCTTACATTACTCGTGTGGTTTCTTAAAAATATAATTTATAATGGCGTGGGAGATGATTCTGAAATTACAACATTATATTTAAATTTCTAATGTTCCTTTTTGATGATTTACAATTAAATAAAGATCGATGTAACATTCTATACATCCTTTAGTTAAAAATAAATATAAAAGCTTTTTTAAAACGTGAAACAACTTTCGCTAAATATAATAATGTGTATAAATAACGTTCATTATATATTTAGCAAATTTATAAGGCGAAGGTATTCTGGACATCCCACGCAAATAATGAGTTTAAATATTCTGTTTGTAATTTTCTATAATTAGTACAGATCCTCCTTTGACTTCTCAGTTTTTAGTGAAAAAAAATGCTTCTATTCTCTATTAATCAATGCTGTCGAAGATTTATAATTCTACATAGACTTTGACTTGACGTGTTGTCAGCATTCACGTCTATTATCTTCCTCCTTCCAGCTTCCGTAAGAAGAAGAAAGGCAACAAATAATAGACAAATAATCAATTTACTGCTTCAATTACAAATCTTGAAGAGTATTGCTCTTTTTCATAAAATAATAAAGCCGAAATAAAAAGACGATCTCTCTCAAGATTAATGTAAGAAGCAATTAAGCATTAATTGTAGATATTGAGGGAGAAGAAAAACCTGGCGTAAAACTTTTACAACCCGCTTTCTTCAGATTCGCATCACATTGCAATCGCGATACATAAATCTTTCGCGTTCGCTATTGGAAGTCGGACGAAGTAGTTCCGTACTTTAAGATCGGTTTATTTATCGTGCGATCACCACGCGGGTGCGCTCCCAGGGTTCCGCTTAAAAATAGCTTACTACAGTGCATCTGCTGATTTATTCGCAGCAGCGTAATTCAGGGATACTTCCGCGTCGGTAACGATGAAAATGTTCGCAAGAATGGCTGCGCATCGAGCCGTAAGTCGCGCGGCGCAGCAGCAAGTATTACGGTCCAACTCGCATTATTTCGTAGGCGGCGACCCCACCGCGCCCCACGCCGGGGGTGCAACACGGGGTGGACGGCCTTTCGGCAATAAAAATACTTGGCCCGTATCCAGCCTCGTTTATTGCCGGAATTTTCCTTCTCCGTGCGCGTCCGGCCCGGTCGCTCGTGCGTCGCATTCATACGCCACGCCGCAGGTACATCAACCGGATGCTGAGCCCGAAAGATCGATCGGGAAAGATCGATCTCCACCCGTACGTGGAGTATAACAAAGAGTAATAACAAAGAGTTTAAGCAACGTTACTCGAGTTGCTTAAAGATAATACGGAGCATGCCCGCTCGCACCGGATTAATGAAATACTTTTAGGAAATATACTTTTATATTTGGCATGTTTTTTTTACAACTGCCGTCATCGTTCATTATAATTTCTAATTTCAATTCTTAATTATAATTGATAATTAGAAAATTACCTTGGATTAATGACGCTATTTGTAATTTAAAATTAGAAGAGTCTATTTTCGGAGTAAAATCGCTAGATAAAAATGATAAAACTGAGATATTCTCTGCAGAGTTTTTTCGGTGCGTGAATCATGAGTTACTTTAAAAATCGTCAAAATTTAGATGGCGTGAAATTCTATTACTTGTTGCAATTCGTGCGCAAATAAATTCTCGTTATTTCCTTAATTATGCACATTGGCCGACGAACGCCAAGATCGATAGGTTGCAGCCGCATTGTCCTATATACGTGTATATATAAATGTACGGAGAATTTACATAAAACTGGCAAGAGAGAGTAAATAAGCGTGGTGCGGACATATAAGTGAAAAATAGCGCGGTTCGCTCCAACACTTCCTATGCGACATCCTTTTGGAAATTGAGTCGGTCGGATGAATAAGAGGTTACGCGATTTAATTGCGACGTCTATCTATTATTGCCGTTTAAACTATTTTTGCCCTTTCGACCCGGAATTGTTATTCTCGAAGGTTAATGTAAACAATTTCTTTTTCTGTACAATGCAATTTTAAGATCGCATTAGCATTTTCGCGACAACAATAGCGATCATAAAATAGAATCGCATGTTATAAATGCGGTGTTACAAATGCGACTAACGTATATTTACGTGTATCTGTATCATAAAAGGCTAAAAAAAATCCTGCGTTTCCCGATGCCTAAGTCAAATAGAGTAACCGTTAGATAAATTTCTGGCAAGTATACGTGTGTGAGAGTGCACTGCCTCATCTGTTTACGAGCGGCGTTTCTACCTCACGTCCCTATCATTGCACCGGTCTGCATTTCCGTCGTCGGACTGCAAGCAGCTATATACGATTGTTAAAAAAGCAAACAAACGCGCAGTTTTTCGTCTCGGTCGCTCGTCGCGGTGTTTTCCGTCGCGGAGATCTCCCTGTGTAAGAACTCTTGTACATACAAGTATAACGCGATGGTGATATCAACCGTTGGTGTAACGGAGAATGTTACGGTGCACGTGCGTTTTATTTCTCTCCACTCTACTGGTATTTATTAAATAATGCGAAACACATTATTTCGATAACGCGATGCGAAATTAAGCGGAGAGAAAATGAAAGAGCGACGCGCTACGGCGCTATGCATTTAGTATATACCTTCGTATACACATAATCCGTTTAACAAGATTTATTTAAATAAATATATTAGATTTATTCTGTGAATTTTTGTTTTCTCTTTTAAGCTAAGACAATGACAGCGCGATGATTGCGCGGTGAAAGTGAAGCGAACGTAATCCACTCTTGGACAAATCTATTACTTTTGATTTCAGTTCAGTTGTTACAGCTAATATAATTTCTGTGAGTCTTTATTAAATCAGATTTTGAAAATCTCATTAAAGCGACTGCGTTTACTCCGCAGTCGAATTTAACAGATTACGTTGGTCGTTATTAAATAAAATATTAAAGCATCGATCATTTTCAGATTCTAAGCAACTGAAATAAAGTTGTTATCGTGTGAACGAGACTTTGAAAATCTAATTAAATACAACGAAGCCTTTTGATTGTTTGATCAAGTTCGCGAAAGAGCTTCATATTTCCAAAGTTTTAATTCAAGACTTAGAACCGCCAAGACGCTTAATATCAATTACTAAGAAAATGCAGTAAGTTTCGGTGCGCAATTTTCTCTAATAAAAAAAAAACACAGAAAAGTGTTCTCTCCTAATTATAATGAGTTTTTAGTTTAATGTAGTCTTAGACCAAAATGTGGGATATTTATTTATTTATTTATTTATTTATTTTTATATTCACTTTTAGAGAATAAAATCTCCTTTAAAGGTTTTTTTTTCCGAAGCAAATGTCATGTAAATCATAAAAGACAAAAAGAAAATTTTTTGATAAAATTTGAATGGTATTTTAATAGTACTTTATAATAATAATAATAAATTGTTATTTTTCATTTTTTATTAAAAAAAACATATAATAATATTTGCTTTGGAAGAAACTAATCGATTGGATATTTCAACTCCTAAAAATTTACGCATGGACGCATATAAAAGATATAGAGACGCATAAAAAAATACGTGTCCCTTATTTTGTCTCTAGATTATAAAGCATTAAAATCGGAGGGGGGACATTTTCCTGCGTGTCTTTGTAAGCAGAAATAAATTTAAATCTTTCGCTAAGGCGCGGATTATAAGAGATTCTGGGAAATAGATACGCGCTGCATGCGAATTCAGCAGGAAATCGATCTCTGCGCGAGACTCTCTGTCGCATTTGCGAAGCGTGAATTCTCATCAATTAAAACCGGCACGGGATATCTGTTTTCCGAAACGGCCGCGGGAAGGGTCTTTTGATGTCTCTCATAGCTGTGCCATTTATTCGTTTTCGCGTTCGTGGAATCGGGTGACAATGGCGGATGACGACTGCAGGCGCAACCGACAGCGACACTTTCCCTCCCGCGTCGCGTTGAGATAAACCAAGCCCGACGTGACTGACAGAATTAATTAAACCTAAAGGCAACAGCATCGGCGTCGACTTTTTGCGATTATTCTCACCGTCTATTTTTCCCTATTCATCGCTACGTAACGAGTTTGAACAGTGGCGACTGCAACGCGCTACAGGTCGATTGTCAAAGTAATGCGGTTTGGTACTAGTAGTTGCGAAAGTTACAGAGTAGAATGATTCATCGATTCTCTATTTCACAATCAATCTTGGTTTTCCCTTTAACTTATTAAGGTAATTAACCAGATCTTACGTAATCTAATTTTCAATATGCTCTACATTCGCTGTTTGTAGATAATTACATAATACATTTAACAGTCAGCATTAGTATGAATGATGCAGGCTGTCCGTCTGACTTGATTGCACAAGTTTATTGCTCAATTTGTTCGTTCTCTTACTGTTATAATAAAGTAAGATGCAGATCGTAACACAATATTTCGTAAGTAATATTGCTTAATTACCAAAAGATGATTATTTATTTTCGTAGTTCATCTATTGCAGCTTTATATTAATATAATTTTGCACTCTATATAGTTATATTTTCGTCATAATATTTTGTTTATAACTAAAGAGAAAAAATTGTTTGTAAGGTAGAACCGATATCGTTAATATATCGAGTATGCACGCATCGATTCGATCAAGAACGTTTTTTGAAACTTTTTATTATTTCAGATCATGGATTCTAATTCACGTGCTAAACAGGGTGAAGATAAGTAAATAAGTAAATGTAAGTCAATTATTGGAAAATCGCTCTTTGTGTATTCTTACATGGCAATAAATATATCAATATGTTGATAAACTTATAATTTTATAAAAATAACGATGGATCATTACATTTTTCATTTTCCTAATATTCTTTTTACGAAAAAGAGGAAAACATATACTTAGGTCATATTGCATGTGTGCCCAACATGATCTAAACGTTACTTTTTCTTCAAATCTTCACCTCGTGTAAATATTTGATGTCTCATATTTCCTTTTAATGTTCAGAAATGTTTCCTCTTTTGAATCTATCAGTTTTCAATTTTAGATTCAGCAAAAAATTAGAAAAAGTCACAAAGTTTAGGTAGATCATAAGCAGATCTGGTTATAGTGGTTATTAATAAATATACTACGTTATCACTTTCTCTCTTTTATTTGAAAGAATATTATTATTTGTTAAATAATACGTATCCCATTAGATTCTTAAATTTATCCTTACTTTATTACAGACTTTTATTGAAAATTGCATCGCGATACATAAAATCTTTTCTATCTTCTTCATATTCGATTATCATTGTTTAAACCTTTAAACCTTTTATTTGCCATTTTCTACGTTTCTACGTCGCTTTCGTCTTCCGATCTTGTTTCTTCGGAAGAGGGAGGGAATTTCGTCCAGCTGCACCGAGGCAATTCGTTCGACTGCTTATATTTGCGGAATTTATTGTCATTCGGTCCGTACTGTACTGTTACGCGGCGCACCGACCAGTCCGCGAAGGGGCTTGTTTGCGACGTCGAGTGCTATCCCGGGGATAGTTGAAGGGGTCCACCATTGTGCGGCCGCGATTCCGTGTGCGCCACGCCGCTATCCGCTTTCCGCTTTCGAGCACTCGTACACAGACGCATACACGTATACAAGGGGGGTGCAACCAAACCTTCCTTCTCTTCGTCGTAGCAAGCATCGAGTTTGCGGTTGCCGTCTATCGACGACCTACCTACCGTACACATACGCGTAACACACGTGTCCACCTCTTCTCTTTCAACCGGTTGGGTCCGGCGTCCACCGACTCAACCAGGAAGAACTTCCAAGCGCAGACATCACAACGACGAATATCGAGTTTGCATTGACTTGGCACGAGCGTGTCGGGAGGCCGATTAAACTTGTTTGGTATCCGCGGAACTTCCTTCACCGACGCGCCGCGGCGGCTACGAAGGGTAAATTAGACGCGCGCCGCGCCGGACGCCTATTCTTGCGCACGCGAGCGGCTTTTTATCCACTCGCAGTGTGAATGTACTTCGTGAATGTAGCCTTTTGTGGTTCTGGCAGAGCTTGAATATATGAGAAATGGAAGGGTATAAACCCTGCGCGTAATGAAAATGAATTATGAGTTATTACAAATAATTCTCGTCCTCGAAAAGTAGTTTTAGAGAGCGGGTGTGTTTGGGAATGGCTGTACAAAAGGAGAAATATAAAATATTTCTATTACAAAACAGATAATTATATGAAATAATATAAAAAGGAAAGAAAATGTAAAATGAAATAGCCTATGATAAAATTAAGGAATTAAGAGAATTGGAGATTAATTATTTTTCATGTAATATTTAATATATAATATTTTAATATTATAAAATATAATATTTTAATATGGTGTTTTTTTAATGTAAAATTTACGCAGCAAAATTAAACTGATGTTTATCTGTATCCATCAAATTGTCGAATCGGAATAGTTGTGTAACATAAACGAATCGATAACGCGTATTTGGAAGGTTCGTGACGTTTTGTCGATAGTATTAAACTCTCTTTCGGTAATTGGGTAGTAATTACGGCGCTAATCTCGAATTTAGAGCGATTGGCAGATTAATTAATGTTTCAACTTAAGACCGAAGGTATCCGCCGTATTGTAAATGCAATTTAATTAAACAGCTTTATAAGCTTTTAAAAATAAAATAATTCTTATGTTTATACTTTAATTCTTAATCACAAAAGATTTATATCAATTTACAGTGAATACAATTGGAATGTTTGTTGTCAAAATTTATACACGTGTTTAAACAATCCACTGAAATTTTTGTATTAATTTGACATAAGATATTAGAAAGTAATACAAATGTTATGTAAAAAACTAAAATAACACAAAAAATGTTACATTAATACAATTTGCAAGTAAATTAAATTGGATATTTCTTCGGTAAAATTAATATTTATAACATATTAAATTAATCTTTTCGTGACCTGCGGGACATATATGTCCCATTAAGAATTTCTCTTAATAAATTCGATAGGATGCCTCTGTTTTATTTATGATTTCTGCTAACATCTTATTCATGGTGCAAAAAAAAATAAATCGATTATGAAAAAGAGTTAACATATTTATCTTAGACTTTATATTTTAAATATATTTTAATACATTATTTCTATGTTAATTGCTCACTTACTTATTAAAATAACACAATTTATGAGTATATATATATAAGAGAAGATTGATATAAAAATTATATTGAACATTTAATTTACAACAACATGTTAAATTCAACTAATACAATCATTATGTTGAATTAATACTTGAACAAGTTAAAAATTCAACACAAAATTTGAACAAGGATCTGTTTTAACACAAATACAAAATGTTTTTTAATTTGAAATAAACTGAAACACAGAATTGGAAAGTGATTTATTTATAACGCCATTACCATTTTCGTTACTTTCTTTCAATTATTATTTTTAACAATCATTATTTTTTTGTATGAAATGATAATAATAATGTCGTGTTTTACAATAATGATAAAAAATTTAGCAATTACTTTTATCGTTATTTTAATCTCTTATTATCTTTATAATTATACAATAGATAGCATTATTTTAATTGACTAAAAACATTTTATTATAGAAATATTGAAAAATGTTTTGTATTTCTATTTCTTAAGCCGCATTTCCAATAGTCATTGCTAATACTGAAAATCTATAGGATATACGATATGTAACATAAAAACTGTATATAAACTTTTAGTATTGATATAATAGTGAATATATTGAAAAGCACACTTAATAATGACACTAATGTTTAAAAACAATGTTTAATGAAAATTTTAAATAAAATCTATTACTGCATAAGTTACATTAATTTCCCAAGGATAAACATATATATCCCGAGGATAAACATACATATATATGTATAACTTAAAATTCTAAGGTAGTAGATATACGTAGCAAATTTTTCTTTATATAAACTTGTGTATAATAAATCTATAATTTTTTATATTTTAATTTTATATATTTATATAAAGAAAAACTTGTTATATATATCTACCTTAGAATTTTAAGTTTTAATACTGATCGTTACAATTAATATTGATTATTAAACAATGTAATTTTTAAATTTAATATCTTGCTTTAGTATTACAAAAAAAGTAATGAAAAAAGTAACGAATTAATTTGTAAATAACGGGATAATGTGTTATTTTTATGAAGTAACATTTCCAACTCTGCTGAAATACACATGTTCGGTCAAAAAAATGTCAAAAATTCTCCGAATTAATTTGTTCACACAATTGATAATCTTGTTTTTCTTTCATCAAATCCGCATCAATCAGTACGCATCACACGTCTTAACGGCTAATGAATATTAAAAAAAAGCTTTCAACTCACTGCAATTCAAGAGGTTCATATTGCAGAACGCGCGCATCGCGTGCGCCAGAGTCAGCGGGTTTCGCGCGTGTGATGAAACTACGACCGAACGAGCCAATCCATCATAGAGTCAGCTATCATTACGCAGTGACACCGAGTATAAGCGCACGCGGATTTTCCCATCCTCTTCCTCTCTCGCCCGCGCCTATCTCTGCACCCCGTCCACGTAGATTGGATCTAATTCCATTAACGAGGGCGTTCGAACGTTAACGATCCGCGGCCGGTGGCGCGCGAGGGCATGAAATCCGATCCGGAGAGTCACGCCTGTTCCGGAATTCTTATCCCATGCGGGATTTATGTGCCGTCCCGGCGCGACGACGAAGACGGAAAACACTTTCCGTGCCGGTCGTCACGACTCTTCTCGACGATGGGACATTCGGGGAAGGAGCGAGAATAAAGCGAGATCCTCGTACGAAGTGTCGTGTCGGATAGGTTTGCGGCGGGAATCTAAATTGAATTTTTCCGTTTCATTTAACGATAAACTCGTAGTATCACGTTAAACAAACGCGACTTACAAATGGCTGCCGTTCTCACGCGTGCGGTTACTCCGCATTGCCGATGGAATGACTGCATCTCGTGTAATGTGACACAGAATAACAGAGTTACCCCGAAAATATAATCAACAGACAATCTTAATAAAAGATACATACAGGGGAATCAGAAGTAGTAGTTGAATCAGTTCTTTACCTTATGAGAAAATTATCGACATCTAGTTATCGACTTATTGTTAGCGATACAGCATCACGTGAATACGCATCCTGATCCGAACGCGAAAACAGACACGTTTGACGTTGAGTTGTGAAAATTGTTGCAAGATTTTATTTTGATCACATTAGAAAGATATTAAAAATTAATCTGCTCTCTGTGTGTTTATGAAGCATAGAGCTTAAACGTCCAGCGTGAAAATTGGCTTACTGGATCTCGCTTTTCACGTCCCTCGGGAAAAGCAATGTTAGTGCACGGTCACTCGATTTACGACGAACGAAAATGGCCTCTTTGTAAATAGTGACGCTGCGATTTAATTGTTCGAGCGATAAAACTGGATCGATCGCGCGCGCTCACACACACACACACACACACTTCCTCTATTATAATTATAATTAGATTAAATTTTACGAGATATTTTCGAATATGGCGACAAGAACATGGCAATCCCGGCGGTTTATATACAGATCGTAAAAAATATAGAACATAATTATTTTTTCTTCCGAGGATTCGTAATTTCTCAGATCTTTATATTTCAATTCCATTAACCGTCTGATCTAGATTCCTATAGTTATACTTTCTACTGTTGCTGCAGGCTCTTTCATTGAATGTAATATGTAAAATGTATATTATTTTTTGCTTTTAAAACTATTTAATATTCTGAAAAGCATAAGGTTGAGGAAGCCTTGCAGATGCTATTTTCTTTGCGATATTCATAAAGTTTTATCCTTCAATTTCCTTATTTTCTTAACCTACTTTTCACATGTCTTCTTAACGTTGTACTTTTCACTGACATTGCTTCTTGCATTTAATACCCATTTCTATATTTAATACTTATTTCTATATTTATATAAAAATCTCAATCCTAAAATTGTTCAAGAAACTTTACTTTTTTAGGATAAGTCTAGCTGATAAAAAGGTTACTTTTAGGAATGTTTTTTGAAAAATTTATGCTATGAATTTTTATGTAAATTTATTGTATATATTAAATTATCTTTAATAAAAATAATTGGGAATAAGTACGTTTATTAATTTCAAAGTTAGTAGCGTTCAAATAAGATACTACAAAAAACGCGATGATATTTTGATAATCTGTTATAAAAGACTAAGGCCTAGTTTCATAACTCACGTTTAAACTTTTAACCAAGGTTTAACTTATTTCTTATCTCTGTCCAATTCTAAAATTGGAAAGAAATGATAAATAAGTTAAACCTCAGTTAAAAATTAACCGTAAGTTTGTGAAGTAAGTCTAAAAAATCTCCAAAACTTTTATTTATGAATATTCGAAGAAAATCATGAATCTTGACAAAGATAAAAAAAGTGAAAAATAACAAAAAGACATCAGTTTAAAATTAATGCCGACTTATATGTATTAATTAAATACTTCTACATATATCGTATCCCCTGAAAGAAAAGTAATACAAGTTGAAATATTTCAAATTCCGTACTATGTGTGGATTATGTTTTGAATACTTCGGCTTTCAATCGGGAAAAGTGATACAAGTTGAATTTAAATGGAAAATAGAAAAAAATTGAAAATGGAAAAAAATGGCACAGATCAAAATAGGAGTAGCTTTAAGGGATCTATCGTAATAAAATTATTATTTGTATTACACCTAGATTTAAAACTTGAAACAAGCAGTTTATGATTAGCTATATTTAACTTATGTTTAATACTATCATAAATAATTAATTTTAAATTACGCAATTTTTTTTCCTCTCAAATAATTTTACTTATGTCACTTTTCTTGCTGAAGTGCAATACCTACAATAAACCTACAAATCCTTTAAAAATCCGTCACGTATATTTTTCAAAGAATTCTCGAAAATAACATCTTTTTTGTTTTGTTCTGCCAACAATTGAAAACTTTATTGCGGCAATGGGCTAATTCATAACGTAGTCAAATTTGATTCTTCTCATAATATTCTTTATTTATAATCAGCCACCTGTAATAAACTTGTTAGACATGTGTCAAAATATAAGAGTTTTTGTAGCAAATAAATTTTTCCTATCACTTTATCTTTAGAATTCACTGTTTCCATTTTTACAAAATATGGGTTAGCCCGCCGTTGTGCCATAAGGTGAGGTAAGGACTGTGAAAAACTGTCACACGAGCTACGCCAAAGTTATTACGCGAATGGGTTTGCGACACGTGCGAGAGTATGTTATGATCGATCACAAGATCACTACACCGCGCGGATATTAACGTAACTGCTACATACATTACGTAAGTGTCACTTGTGCGTCCCGCTAGTCAGTCTTGGATAATTATTACGAACGTTCGATCAACATCGGACAGGGGCGACGCATCGATCAATGTTATCAAGGTAACTCTATTGCTAACAGAATTGTTGCTTGACGATTATCGCACCTGCTATTGGACACTCGATACTATGAACCTATTACGACTTGATGCGGTATGCAGCTAATTATCGTCTCGCAAGCTATTATCGCACAACACAGCATCCGTCGATTACACCTATTGGTTGCCAATGTGTCATAATCCTTTTAAATCACTATCGTAGTCATGCAATTTACGAAATAAATGAACACTTCCAGTATAATAACTTCATATTCTATGTAATAAATTTCATTTCGTTTCAGATCATATATTTCCTTTTAAAATAGTTATGAAATTTAAATATATCCTTTAAGTATAACTAATAAAATTTAAATAATTGTATACAATAATAATATTTATGTGTCTAAAATTAATGTATCTTTGAGATTTATACTCCATATTTAATATATAAACTTTTTATATTTTGAGCTAGTTTGTACTCGTGATAGATGTAGTTTTTAAGATAAAAAAAAGTTTCTTCAAGATAGTTTTCGATGATCAAACGATCATACGTCATCGCGTCATACGTCGCGATTTTTTCAGGGGTTTATATATCAGACTTTATCGTACGATAATTTAAGGCAAGGGAAGACAGAGATTGCTCGGAGTGAAACTCTCGCGAGGGCCTGGCGGAATTGGAGACGAATTATGCGACGGGTCCTGGACGGAATCTAAAATCGAGCAGAGCGCGATGTCTCGTTGCTATTCAAGGAAACCTCTCGGATATCCACCCGGTTCCCAAAATGGCGCGGAAAGAACGGGGTAAGGGCGTAGGGGAAGAGAAGGGGGTGTAGTTTTTCCGAGCTCGAGAGAAAGTTTGCCCAATTAAACGGGACTCGATGTTTACCGCTCGTTCCTCTTATCGTCGTTGAATCGACGACAAGGGCGGAAAGTAGAAATAAGGGAAACATGTCTCGCGCATTCCTCCACCCTCCTTGTGTCCTCTCCCGGAACATACCGCCTCCGTTCCCCGCGCGAAGCGGAATCGATCTCTCTCTCCACACGAAGCCGCCATTTATTTTCTCTCCCTCTATTGGTAGTGCTTTGAAAGATGTACATCTTTTACATTATTTGACTGGGGGAAGGATTACGCCGGGCAGATATTTCACCGTTGCCTCCTATAAATGAGAACTACATCGACTGCGGGCGGAATTGTATTTGATCGATCGTCGATTTGCTCGGCGCGTTCCTGAGGCATCCTTGAAGAATATTAATTGCGGGGAATTGTGGGGAAATAAGTGGCGGCTAATTTATTGGATCGGAAGAAGGCTCAAAGTTTTCCGGATGTACTCGAGAAGTTATTGCTTTACTTTAACGTAGAATATCAGTCAGAGGGAGAAGGAAGAGAAAGAGAGAGGAGGGGCGGTGAGAGAGAGAGAGAGAGAGAGAGAGAGAGAGAGAGAGAGAGAGAGAGGGAGAGAGAGACGGCTACTTCTCTGAAGATCTCTCGTTATTCGTTATGTACTGTAAAACGTGAGAAGTGTTAAAATTAATTCAATGTTCTTATATAATATACTGAAAGTCCAACTTATGATTAGATAATATTCACGTAATTCGCGAAACAATGAACAATGAAAAATGTAAAAGTTCACTTACTGAAGTATTGAAGTATCGAAGAGAACAGCTAATATTTTATACTTTATAGTTAATAAGAGATATTATTCGGAATTGTTTAACAGGCCTTTGTAGTTAACGCAAACCGCATATTACGCGATCCAATCGGTGCATGCAAATCGATTTTTCACTAATTATAATAATTGATTCCGTCGACATCGTGAAAATGAATCGGGATATGCACGTAAACCGCGAAACACATTCACGTTGTTTTACGCGCGACAGTAATGGACAAATGAGGCCGCCATTGCATCGAATTGCGTTGCCATAATTATCGCACAGTCAGCAATATTTGCTGCTCTCCGTATAATGTCGTTCCCGCGACGTAGACGTTTATCGCACCCCGGAGAATTTCGCGCCGCAGGAAATAATTTGGTCGGCCGAAGACAGGATGGCATCGCGCGAGGGTCAGGAGAGAGCTGAGAGGGGTAGAGTGTCTGGGGATGGTGGAGAGATGAGTATTCCTGTTCTCTTCCGCTAGCTATAGATTTTCATAATGCTCGCCATTGCGAAATGTCTGAAATTGCGACTCTGCCGCCGAATGATTCAGGCCTGGCCGAAGAGTTGAAAATGAGAGAGGAAGAAGAAAAATTTATTGTCTCTGAGAAAAAAATTTGACTCCTCGCGCAAATAGAAACATACGGTAGAATTTCGAAATAAAATTATATGTAAAAATTAATAAGGATAAAGTGTAGGTACATGTGTCATGCAATGAACCGCGCGAATGAAAGAAAATTAATTAATTGTACCTATTAAACAATAATATTGGAAATAAGACCGTTTATGTTAAATACATTACTTTAAATGCGAAGCGCCACTATGATCTGAATGTTAAGATGTTGAACTATTATATATATATTCAGTTAAATGAATTAATTTCAGAAATGATAATTGCGTGCCGATATAGTTGTCGGACTTTCAACGCAATCTATCTGAAATATTAATAATCCCTTCAAATTTCTCAAATTTATACGGAATGCGAGAGATTTGACTCCTGGCCGAGGCAATATTTTTCCCAATAAGTTTATTACAGTTTTTTAAGATTAAATTTGGGAAATTTGGAGGGATTATTAATATTTCAGATCGATTGCGTTGAAAGTCCGACAACCATATAGGCACACAATTATTATTTCTGAAATTAATTCATTTAAATATATATAAAATTGAATATATATAAAATAGTTCAACATTTTAACATTCAGACTGTAGTGGCGCTTCATATTTAAAGTAATGTCTCTATTAAATCAATACAACGAACAAAACGGGACACAATGAAATATAGTATCTCACGTTTGAAACGTTTACATTGAATAAACGTATTTAAAATACTGCCCGACTGTATCCATAAACTGCAGCACGAGAGTGGTGAGACCGGAACAGAGATCCGGCATTAGGGAAAGGATTTTGGGAGAAAATCCAGTTCGCCGTAACGAAAATAGAAAATGGAGAATAAGTCGCTGGGAAAACAGGAAGCGAGCGCACGAAGAGAACGCTTTGTCATTCGGGAGCGGACAGCGCTTAAAGGATATGCATACGGTTCTTGTTATCTTGACCACGTTCCGCTTCGCAACGCATAATTTCCTAATGGATACTAATGACGTTTCCCGTGTGTGCCCAGTAATGCGTGTATTTCTGCTAATGTAAGAAGTTAACGCTCTTAGAATAATGTACATTCCCTCAGCGGCTTCGTCGTATTATCGCTTAACAAAAGTAACGTTACGGTATGTCGAAACAGATATGAATAAAAATTTATTTTAATTTCCTTTCCGTTATCTAATTTGCGATGATGCATTAACGGGGGGTGATACAGTAATGGATGACAGGCGATTACTGCGATACAATGGAAATTATTGCAAATAAAATTAATCAACTTTTAATAACTAATTTTGTTTTAATTGAACGCCGCTGTGTATCAAATTTATTGCACTATGCATCTCTATGTTAAGAAAAATCGTCTTATAAAGAATCACAAACGATAGCAATTTCCGTTTGACCTCAACGATGCCAAAAACGGAATAAAAGGTATGATGAGAAAAAGGGGATCACTTTATTATCTTCCAACGACAGACTGTGTGTAAGAGCAATGCGATATTAAGCGCAGAATCTCTCGAGTATGACGTAAGTAATGGTGACAAAAGTATCTTCATCGACGATGTGTAGGAGTGAAAAGAAAAATATTTTCGCGCGAGGCAATCTGTCTCGGTGATATTCTCTATTACCGCACGCTTTATTACTGGTAATTGATGAAGCATCATCGTTTATTCTAAATCTTTTCACCTACTCGTATTTCTTGCATCCCCGACAAGTTCCCTATTGAATGACATCAGTTAATCTTCGTAATACAAAAATTTCTATAGTCGTTTATATCGATACTTGAATAATAAAAAGAAAATTGTAAAAATAATTCCGGATCGACGTGTCCTTTTTTCAAAATATCTAATTAAATGTCAAATTTTAAAAATAATTTTAAAAAGATCCCTAATTACGAGCTCGAACTTGAATAAATAAGGTTTTATAAATTCTATTGTACGTCGCACATTGGAAGCTCTTATAATCCTCCAAATGTTAATTCTTTGCTTTTATATGTGTGTGTGTGTGTGTGTGTGTGTGTGTGTGTGTGTGTGTGTGTGTGTGTGTGCGTGTGTGTGTGTATAACTATATTTTGATAATAAAGATAGATTTATCAGTTTGAAATTAATTTCGCCTAATTTGACAAATTGAGGCACTATTTTATCAATTCAAGTTATATGTAGTTATACACACACACATATATAAAAGCAAAGAATTAACATTTGGAGGATTATAAGAGCTTCCAATGTGCGACGTACAATAGAATTTATAAAACCTTCTTATTTATTCAAGCTCGAGCTCGTAATTAGGGGATCTTTTTAAAATTATTTTTAAAATTTGACATTTAATTAGAAATTTTGGAAATAGGAATGTACACGTGGCATCGCTTAAATTTCTCATTTTTCCTGAAGTTATTCCTAGCGCATCTTGTAATAACGCCGTATCCACGCCGTATAGCCAATTGGAAATTCTTAATTAAGTCGCGCGTTTTCCCACGATGCGTATCGCTACGGTTGCGATAAAAATATTTTCCCGGATAGAATTAATTTTAACCCGGCGGAGGTATCTCGGTTATTGGAGATAAACCCCGAGATATGAAATTAAAACTGCCTATATACAGAAAACATTATACACTAAATCGAATTTTTATACTGAAATACTGACTTTATTCACTCGATAACTACAGTACGTCTTCGAAACTATCTAATATAAAGTAGAAAGTTAATTCAGCAAACAAATTGACGTTATTTGTCATTTTGATGACAAAATGATGACAAATGATGTCAGTCTGCTGCAAACATATCAAACTATTTTCTCATCAACTGCAAATTTTAATTTTTAGCTGTGGTAATAATTAGGTACAATTGAACTTTACACTAAAAATGTATAAGAATTCTAATTACGTCTATTGTGTCAAAGTTGCGATTTTAATATATGATATTAATAGATCGTATTAATCATAAATTTTTAATTATAATCGACACGACTAATTTTTTTATGGGATGAAGGTCGTAACAATTTTTAATTTTGCAATAAAACTTCTACAATACGTCATACATAAAATTGTAATATATAAAAATATACAATAAAACATCCTTTTTGCAAATTTAACAATACATTTCTCAAAATTACTATTTATAATTTGATTTTTGATGATTGCAGTTGAGACCGAGTATAATCTTTTCATTTGGAATAAATGAAACTCGTAACTTTCTCTGATTTGATTACAGTTTCAGACGTATCATTCGTTCGTGATATTGTGATCGATAAAAGGAGACGTTCTGGCAGCTGAGTCGATGCCTTACGATGTCATGAAATTCGACGATCTGGCTGACATCTCCCTTGATGGCGGGTATTATCCGTGCATCAGGAAAACCAGCATACATTTACTGTAATGAGATTTCATCGAGTACCCGCTGATCCCATCGGTTTGATCAGGATTCGAAAGCTCTTTCTTTTTATTACTGAATCGTAACCGTGTCCTAATTGAAATGGCGCAGCTACGCAGCGCACATTTTCTGTACATGTATATATATATATATATATATATATATATATATATATATAAAAATAGGTTACATTTGTGTAAATAAAAGTAAATAAACAAGGGCAGACTAACGAGCAATGGTTGTTGGACGTTTAACTAACAGGTTGTGTATTTTGTTTAGTTCGATAGCATGCAAATGAATAGTCGGACAATGGTAAATGGGAATATTTTCATTAAGATCCGAATGTGAGTGAAAAATTGAATTGACCGGGGTAAACTATAAGTCAATAAAAACTGCGTGCACTGCGATGCCGCAGGAAGCGCAATAACAAAGATGTGAACATTATCATTAATCTTCTTTTTCATTTTTCTTCGCAATTATGTTATCTATCTCTCTGAGATTTATCCTATATGTTCGTTTATGATATTTGAAAATCGATATAACATTTTTGCTGTGTCGCTTCATATTCAGAAACAAACATAATGATAGCAGATTATATAAAAGTGACAACTACACAAATTTTATATACATATAGAATTAATGTATACGTGTAATTGAAAAACTATTTTACATTTGCAATAACAATAAAATGTTTATTCATTTTTGTGTGTGTGTGTGTGTGTGTGTGTGTGTGTGTGTGTATGTGTATATTAATTCTACATACTTCATTATTTTAAAAGTAATGAACACAACTCCAAAAAAACTCCTTAAACTTTTAAAAAGAAAAAACGAAAATTTTTTCCGACTTAAAATAGAAAATTATTGATTCATCAAATATCGCTAAAAAGAATATATAAAAGTGCATGAACGTCATTTTTTTTCTCATTTTCATTTCACAACATTTTGTGAAAACTACCCTTTTTGAGTTGTGACAATTTTAATTTTCCATTCTAAGACAAAAATTGTATTCTTTTAATTAAATTAATTTAATTCGCGTTTATTTTTTTCGACAGAGAATGTATATATTTAAGTCAAACATATCTCTTATTTAACTTTAAGTAGAAATTATTTTATTTTGAATTTGGTCATTTTAATTGAGCAAGGTAAATATAAACTGATGGTGATATTTCGAATTACTTTTGTTAGTCACTTTCGATGAATTCTGGATTTGTTTTTTTCATATTCTGGACAATTTTTTTCTCTAAACAAAATTATAACAAGTCAGAATAATTCGAAAGTGACTAACAAAAATAACTCGAAATATCATCATCAGTTTATATTTACCTCGATTAAATAAATTTATTGAATTCAAAATAAAACAATTTCTTTTTTAAATTTTAATTATCAAAACTGTCTTAACTTTAAATATTCTCTGTAGAAGATTTCTTTTTACTTATAAAAACGACACTACTCAAAATGTACGCGTCACTTTTGTAGAAGATATTATGAACTCTTTGAAAACCTTTTTATTTACAAGAACAAGTGCTAATTGGCAGACAGACTGTGAAGTTAAGTTAATTTACTTTCGTTAATTAATAGAGTAATCTTTACCCCCAACTCATTCATGATAATAACTCGAAAATCACATTTTTTTTTAAAGATGTGTCACTCCTGAAATGAGGGAGCAACATAAAACTTGTATAGCGGTTACTTTTATAGTTGCTACCACTATATCTTTCTTTCTGTGTTGCGAGTATAGAAACTTGATGCTAAAGTTTTTGAAAATCACGGTGGAATGTACTCACATTTCTGTCCGCATTCGCACGAGGATGAGCAACGAAAGTGGTTAACGCAGCGTATCAGTTACTGGTTTGTCTTAAGACCACGTGGAGCCGCGAGGCAGAGAATGGACGAGCCAATTAGCGGTCGTTAGAGTTGCAAATAACTGGGAAGCGCGTGTAGCCGCGTAATGCAACGCCTTGGAGGTGGCGCGCGCCGTTTGTTCGGGATGCCGCAGCAGTCGGAGAACGCTGCGCCGCGCCAGGAGATGCCTTCCTACTGCTCGTCCGGTAACTGACTGGGGCACGCGAAACATATTTCACCCACTAATGGCCGGCTTAGCATAATGTATGCCTCGGGCCTCGGGCCGGGCCGCCGTCAACCTCCTCCCCCTTTTCCTCCGTTTACGGGAGGTACCTACTGCACAGCTCGTCCTGCTCCGTGGTCTACCCTTATACCAACGCTCGTCTCCTGTCAAAATAGATGTTCGTTATCCGTCTCTGAGTTATCGTCCTTCCCACCTAGTTTCTTCGAGAAGAACTCCCGGTTTGGAAATCGATCAATCGTGGACCATGGTCGCCTGTCATCGAGGTCTCGTTTTTTTTTTTTTTTTTTTTTTTGAGGGGGGTAGGAAAACACGGTAGCTGTCGAGGAAATTGCATGCGTAATAATGAATAGGCCGGTGATATTTCGAATCTCGTACAACCGCAATCAGTTTTGTAATGAAATGTCGCTATTTGTAGAAATATTTAATATGTAATTGATATTGCGCTGCCGTAATGTTCAATATGTAAATCTAATTTCCGTTTTTAATTAGCTCTCAATCAGGGAAAATACGTATCTATATTTACTTTTGTTATACAAAATGTGTGTAAAGAGGGAGGGAAATAGATAGATAGATAAATAAACAGATAGATAGATAGATAAATAGATAGATAGAGAGAGAGAGAGAGAGAGAGAGAGAGAAGAATATGTGTATTAAAGTAAATTATAATAGGTAATATAACTAAATATACGAAGTAATATCGCAATTTAATAGAGAAAAGCTACAATATCTAAAAGTTCAACATGGAACATTTTTTCCTAATTTGAAAACCGCCGTAAAAATACTATCGCTTATTAAATCCATGTGCTTGCGGTTTATTGTTATCGTCCCACAATAGCCAGGAAATGGAAAATAGATCCCAGATATAAAGCGATGTTTCTATTTTTATACAGAAACGAAAGTACGCGACTTTTAGCAGCCTTTTATATTTTTCGCATGGATATTGCCCTCGGTATAATGGCGTGGATCTCGGATACGAAATTCTAACAAAGAGGCGGATTTTTAAAATAGCGCAAGGAATACTCTCAAACCCGGAAATCTTTCTTGATAAGATCGAGCAAGCGCGCGCGGTGTGGCACTGTGGCTCCCGCGAAATAGGAAATGTCTGCTCTCTCTCTCACTAGTTCTCTCTCCCCTGAAAATGTTTTCCGAGCGTACGATAAGGGCGACGACTGGTCTCACCATTACGCATCCGCGAAGTCGGGTTAAATCATAATTGATCGCGCCAGTAAGATATTTCCGTGCCTTCCGTTCTCGAAAGGAGAGCGAAAGATATTATTAATTAATGAGCATAGATAATGAAATTATTAGGACTTGTTGGATTAAGGTCTTTTTCTCATTGTCAGATATGAAACTAAATTAATCACGAACGAAATGTATGATTAAGTTGATTAAGCTTGATTAAGCTTGAAAGAAATTTAGTATGATTATTTATACCTTCTGTTAAACAATAGCTGGGAAACTGTTGAGAAAATATTAATAACTACTTATGCAAAAATTTGAGGTAACGTGTTTATTAAAATATATTTAATTCCGAAGACTATTAAATTTTTTTGGTCAAACGCTGAAAGCCTGGTATACCCGTCGAAGCAAATTATTGCTTATAATTGCTTCTCTCTAATATTTAGTACTCTCGGATACAATATTTAACACAGTTTAAGTTTTATTAAGCTTGAAAGAAACTTAGTACCATGAAATTATTCATATTTTCGATTAAATAATTGCTGAAAACTGTTGAGGAAATTTTAACAGTTGTTTATGCAAAAATTCAGTAACGTATAAACTGACGTACATTTAATTCTACTAAACAAATTCAGTAGTGTTTATTTTTAAAGACTACCAAGTTTTTTTTATAATAATACAAAACGTGTAAAAGTCTCGCCGAAGCAATTAAGTTTATGGTTTTATCGATAAATGGTTTTACTCTCGGTAAAACCATTGTTGGATAGTCGCAAACAGATTATGAGACGGTACAACGCCTGCAAGCTGGCGATAGTTGGTTGAAAGATATAGGCGCGGCATCTATTAGACCTTGCTCAGCCGATCGGATCGAGCATGTACGAGCCGGCACGAGTCGAGGTCCAGGGCTATGGACCACCGAGCCGGAGAGCCGGAGAGCCGGAGAGCCGGAGAGCCGGAATCCTGGGAATTGCTGCGCTATCGGGGCCGAGTAATTTGTCGAGAAGCCAGTGGACTAGCCGTACCGTACGGCGGTGCCGACGGGATTTAAACGGATCCCGCCGACCGCAGGAGGGAAATACCGGAGTGCCCTATTCGACCGATGTACTCACTACTCCACCCGCGCCCGGTCGTTTCGCGAACATCCCCCACATCGCGAACGGGAACGGGAACGGAGTTCATTCCGGAGGCATTCCCCTCTTTCATTCCAATATAACGACCAGTATTCTCTCCCTCTATATTATAAAATCGTATTCCTCCCCTCAGCATCGGCCGTGGCAGTTCGTGCTCGCCGTCATTCAGAAACAAACTTTCCGGCTATTGTTTCTGCGGCATTGTACGGGATCTGTGAGGCGCATCATTGTGAGTTTCGATGATGCGTGTACTACGCCGAATGTATTGAGCAGCTTTGCATAATGTATTAAAAAATTCTAAAGGAAATAACACATAATACGAGTACAGAGAATGCATGGTGGGACGAGAACAAGATTCATTAATAGACCTTATTTAAATTTCCAATATTCATTCTAATGATAAATTTTTCGATCTAATTTAGAATCGGACTTAATAACAATGATAACTTGGACAATTCCAAATTTTTGCTGAGGAAATACTGATAAATGTATAATAGTATAAAATGAAATAACGTGACTAATGTGAAAAGTATGATTAATAAGAGCGGGACATATGATTTTTTTTTTGTTCAAAATTACAGAAAACGTATATAACTATGTACGGAAACAATAAAGATCTAAATACATATTAAAAATCTGAATAATTGAGGATTTTGAGTTTTACCTAGAAATTTAGTATCACGTTTATATTTACAGTGAGCAACTATGCGTATCGTGCACAAAGCGCAGAACGCTTTACCACTTGTTTAATTTCAGCGACGCTCCCGACATCCTCGTAAAGGAGCCGCGCCGCATGTCCGTCCGCGGGTGCGTTAAGGGTGCTTAGTCTTTGTGTTCTGTCTCTTGATAAAAGCCTTAGTTGCTTTTCATTACACCGTTCATTAAATCGTCCCCTCTTAAACAGAGAAGCTTCTGACGTAAATTCTGAAAATTCCATTAAAAGCAGGTTTTCCAACTGTTGTTTCACGGCGTATACTTGAATCGATTTCCCGCGTAAGCGTAAGATGTACATTGCCCCTAAATAAAAGATTACGATGCATATGGAATAAGATTTATGAAATATTCAATAGCTGGATTAATGTCGATAATCTTAATGCCAGGGAAATAAATAACATTGTAAAAATCGAACAAAATGTAGTCCCGAGATATGGTTCAATCGTATATTCTTCCTTAAAAATAAATAATAAATATGACTGGCACTCTCATAAAGCGATAATTGTACAAATCTGGGACATTTTTTAAAAATTCAACTCTATCCTCTCGTTTCCAATAAACAGTTCATCGTATTGAAATATTTCAACGTTATTCCCATAGGATCTTATTACGTTTTATCGATGTAAATATACAATAATGAAACCTCATTGCTGAATTCCTCATTGTCATTTCGACCGTCGACGTCCAATCGATACACATTGGTTTATTATTTTCGCGAGAACGATCACACGTCAAATAGAATAAATCGACGATGAAGAAACTCGCCGGAACGAGATCACTTCGCCCTTGGCTTCCTTCCCTTCGAACTTAGCCGTCTAAACGCAATCACACGACCGGGTAACTTTCCAATCTCGACTTAACAGTGTGCGTTCTCCAAATCTTCGATCCCCTCTAACCCTCTGCCCAATTCCCCTGCTCTATCTTCATCTCTGTAAGTATACATAGGTACGTCACCCTCATATTTTTCCTTCCCGCATTTTGCATCGCGTCTCTCACCTCGTATGTTTACTCTCCTCCTTCTATTATATATCCCTTCTATCCCTACGAGTGTCTCTTAACTCTTCGAGTTGTTCCCTCGTTTTCGTATCAATGTTTCCGGTTTTTCATCCTCTTTCTATCTTTGTCTTTCTCTTTCTTCGCCTTCGCGTTTGCTTCTTATTATTTTATTTTGTTCTCCCTTCCATTTCCTCAGTTCTGCCTCAGGTTCAACTGCTACGTTTAGCTCTTCCGAAGTTATCTCGATCTCGTTTTAAAATAATCCAACTCACTCCCAACCACCTTCATCCCCTCGCCATCGTCGCCGCCCCAGGGGTGATCTTCGAGCTTAGTTCTCTACCGCACCGTTACCTTCCTCTAGCAACCCTTTACACACACTAATATATACACACACATACACACACTCTCTCTCTCTTTCTCTCTCTCTCTCTCTCTCTCTTTCCCTCTTTCTCACCCTATGCCCTTCTGAACTCACGAAACCTAGACTGCAGCCGCAATTAGAAACCACGGCGCAGCCCAGAAACGCAGCCGCTTTAAATGCCGCAGGCCACCACCGCCACATTCATCGCTTCTAGAGAGACAGAGAGAGAGAGAAAGACAAAGAGAGCCTGAAGAAAGGCGGGCTAGCAATGGAACATTACTACAAATCCGATAAAATAAAAGAATTAACGAAAAATTGCGACTAGTGGAAGTTCCAATGGCGTCGTGAGACAAATTTTCTAGACAGGCGATAATCTTCATTCTCTTTCTAACTCGCTTTCTTTTATATTTTCATCATTTTGTATGTGTACTGTGAATATTTTCAATTAAATTAAATTAAATTGGATAAATTAAGCAATTATGCTATTTTTTTAATAAAGAAAGGCTTGATTTTTGCGCAAAAGATGTAAAAGGAATAGTGTTTTATATCTAAATAGAGCAAGTTATGATAACATCAAAATTATATTAAATTGAATTAAATAATTAAACAGACTTTCATCGATCATTTTGAAGTCATTTTGACATTATTTATTTATTTGACTTATTCCTGACCTGTTCTAGTTAGATAGATTTTGACCTGTTCGATATGATGAAAGTATTGAAAAGTTTGTAGTGTTTGGAGGACACCTTGAAAATTGTGAATACGAACAAGGCATACTCAATTTTATTCAAATTTCAATAAATGTACCATGTTCTTGCTCAATTTTCAAGATGTTCTCTAAACGAACTTGATAACTTTATCGAGAAGATTAAAGTATACAAAAACACTGTTTCTCTTTTTTATATCTTTTTGGGAAAAAATTGGTTCTTTTTTCATCATTCACTTTTTAAGAACAATTTTTGAGACTTACAAATTTTAATTTTCCCTTTTGTATTTGTCCAAAAAAAAAGATATAATTTAATAACGAAAAGAATATAGAAAGGACAGTTGTGTGTATAATTGTATGCTGAAATAGTTAAAAATTTAGCTAGATATAAATTTGAAAATCTGATCTAATTTTATTGGATCATCAAAATAATTATATAAGATACTCAAACTGAATGCTAGAATCTTAAAATTTTTTACAGCATTGCTTATCATGCTTGAGTTTCCTACGTAATTACGTTGATATTTCAACAAAATAATTTTTAGATCAATATATCTATCAAAATTTTTAAATATCTCATTGTAAAATTGTTTTTTTTTTTTCGTATATTTATCTTCCAAGGATAGAGGAAATTTGTATCATTTGTGCAAATTTGTATTGTACAAGTCTCATAAGCGAAATCGAGTAAAGTTTGAGACAAGTTGGAGCAGACAGCGAGATAGCGCTATTATTGATTACACGTCGCTACGATTTTAGATATCGATCCTATACCGGAGCGGAGTAACATTATTGCGAGTCTGGGTCGCTTTCTCGACGGAAATAAAATTTGCATCCTCATAACGACATTCCGCGACGAAGTCTCGCGCGAATTCTAACTGCGTACAAAGCGAAGGCGCCGCCGGGCATCGCGTGGTACTTTGCAAGATGGAAAGGGCGAGGAAGGACAAAAGCGAATTGCGACGTCGTCCGTGCGGAGAGGGAAAAAAGTTTAGAAGAATCCCGGAATAATAGCGGGACTTCAATTTATCGAGCTTGAAAAGGCGAGAGAAAGAGAAATAGAATAAAAATTTGCCTTAGAAACACGCCGCGTTATATGTTATACGTCATGTTATCTATACGTTATATTCTTATATTAATCCGTTAAATTCTTAATAATATAGTTTTCCTAGATGCGAGGAACAGCAAAATATTACCAAACCCGCAAGTAAGGGCCATAAATTACATCAACTTTTCCAGGCACGACCAAAGTTAAAGACCACAGGGTATCGTTAAATCTTCCCAGAAGGATCTGAAAGAGAATCATCCCGATCGGCGAACAATCGTTGTGACCATAACTTAGAACTTGATCTTTTTGCCAGAGAAAGAAGACGTTTTATATCACGTTCAAATATACATGGAAATGTCAAGCGTAATGGACGACTGCAAAATTTGCTCAATATTTCTACGCGATTATTTCGACGGTTCAACAAGATTATTTTCAAATCTGTATTTATAGATAAATTGAAATTTTTAGATATTTAGATTTCAGAAAAATCGTTCTTCCGTGTAATTATGCAACTGTACACAAACTCTCTCTGATTGTGAGTATATGTCAAAATTTCATATTCTTATCGTTGTTTCATTTCACGACCTTTTTTTCATTCCGTGTATATTGTTACTTATATGTATACATATTCTACCATATATCTACATAGATACAATATATATATGTATATTACGCCACGATCCTGACCGCCCACAGAGTCAATCTTTTAACCGCACTGAGATCTTCGCAAGTTTCTAGTATGCCGCGAACAATATCGCTCTCTGGCTCGACAAGGAAGAAAGCGACGTTCTTTTCCTATAGGGCGAATCGAAAAAGCCGCGGTATTAGAAAGCAGTGCCTTTGTCCGGCGACTTCATTGTCTGCACAGCGAAAATATTCAGGAAGCCCAGCGATGAGAAGCCGGTCCCGCGTCGTTGGACGCACGTTATCGCTCTTTATGCGGTCGACCGATTAAAGTATGAATAATTTATACTCCTTCACTGCTCGCACAGTTCGCGAGCGCATATTTGGGGTATTTCCAGCGAGAGGATTTAATCGAGTGAAATCGACCCTTTGACATCGAATCGACGCTTTTACTTTAATCCTCTTTGAATCGGAAGAACTTTTGAACAAGCATACCGCTACATATTCGTTCAAACACAGCTAACAGTTAGTTTAATCCTGATGTGTTTAATCTGGATAGGAAATGTGTTTTGCTCAACTCTATTATAAATTCAAAAAGCGGTTTTGAACGCTCGTTGTGAATACCTATATACATTTATATCCAACTTTTATCGTAGCTACCAACAATACGCTTTTGGAAACTGAATGATTGTTAAAACGTAATTGTGTTTCATATGTTAGGTATATATATTTGATATACGTTTTAACTTTTTTATCTTAAAAATGTTTATAATGTTACATTAAATATACAAGAAGGCTAAAAAGTCTCGGACCGCTAAAATATCTCGAAAACAAGATTTTGAGAAAAACATGTTTGATACAAAAGGAGCTCTCAAAGTCAACTTAAAAATTTTTAATCGAAATTGCGACTTTTTATTTTTGTAGCTGACATCAAAATTTTTTTTTAAATACAATGAAACTTCTTTTGATTAAATATTTTCCGAGTTGAAAATGTTAATTTAAGTACCAGTATTAACATTATCCAAGATGACGTCATCGACGCGGCTTGATCGACGACTAAAATCTTTTGAATGTTATTCAACGTCACAACCTTACCAACATATATCAAAGTCAAGGTTATTGAAGGTTGTTCCTTTTATTTTCACTTCTAAGTAAAAATAAAAAGAAGAGGAATAATCTCCAACGTCTGATTTTAACTTACGAGATATTGTCAAGCTCAGAACATTCGAAAGATTTTAATCCGCGTAGACATCTTGTTAATTATCCAAGCGATAACTTTGGAATTTTGTCGAAAAATACTCAACTGAATGTCTTGTTTTCAAGATACCAATATTTTTTATTCATTAATTTTTTATTCGGCCAAACAAATGAATTGCTATAAAAATAAACGAACTAATGAAAAATTAAATATTTCAGGAAATCAGGTTAAAGGTAATTAATTGATGAAAAGAGTTAGACAATTTCAGTTTACTTTTTATACAAGAAGTAGAATTAATTTAAAAACTAAAATTCAATAACGTTTGGTACTTCTATATGGAGAGAATAATTTTGCTGAAATATTTAAAAATTTAGCTCCATGTACAAAAAAGAAAGAATTTTGTTGAACCATCAAAATAATTATGTAGGAAACTCAAACAAGCACGATGAGCAATGTTGTGAAAAATGTTGATATTTTAGTAAAACTTACCTACTTGAGTAATACATAATTATTTTGATAGTTGTTGAAATAATTATGTTCTCTCAAATCTATATATAATTAAATTTTTGAATGCTTCAGCAAAACTGTTCCTTTCGTGTAATATTAAATAGTATTCAACTTAAATAAGCGGACCTTCATACTCCTTTCTTTCTCTCGTGGTTACACAATCGTTATTATCGTCGCTAAAAATGATAATCGCAGAGACGGTGCGGCGTAAGAAACACTTTATCGAAAGCATCATTCACTACGATGGAGCATTAAGCGCTATCGCGTTTTAGCGCTTAATGCTCCATCCCGAGTTTCATTAAGCCGAGCGCATTTGCGCTTATATCCGCCGTAGCGCTCAAGATCGCAAAATAAAACGTCCGACCTTATCGCGTAGCGCGGCTACATCTTTTCGCATGCTAATTAAGCGAGCTTTATTACAAGCCTCCCCGTCCGACTCCATTTTTCCGATGACGCCCACGTGGATTTACGGCGATACGCTTCTTCATCTTTCTCACACTTTTAGAGAAAACTGATGCTTAGTTACCATCCTTATTTTAACGAAATGAAGAACGATATTTTCTTCACCATCGTGCTTATAGGGAGAACCTACGGGTTATAATGAAAATTAATATTTAGCAAAATGTGCTGTGATAATTAATCTTTGTACATTTCATTTCTTCTCATCCAAAATCAGGGGGTTTCTTAAAGTCACGCGTTCGCGCAGACTCAGCGTATTTAATATAAACACCAACAAGATATTAAAGTCCATCAATTCTGGGCAAAGTCCCGAGGGTCCGGAGTTACCGAAGATAATTGAAGAACGCTGACATTATCAATATAAAATTGATATAAATTTGTGATTATTATAACAATTCATTAAATATTTGGCTAATACATTATTAAATTCATAATCTTTTTATTGTACAAATGCTCCGTAAATAAATATGCATACTTGTAATGCTATAATATCTTATATGTTGTTGCAAAATTACAATTTTGTTCTCTATAGTTATCATATCTGTTATATATTGCTAATCAAATATGGACGATAACATTAAAATCAATTTTAAATACAAATTGAATATTTTATATAATATATAGAATTTTAATTGCACGTAACTTTTACGAAACTAATAAATCATAAAATTAGTATACAGTATATTATTAATTTCTTATTCTTAATCACTTAAATATTAACAGAGACGCGAACTCCCGTAAGGATGTCTTTAATACGTCGTCGGTGAGACAAATATATCCATGAACATACACACGGGGAAGTCGGAGAAGAGGGGAGGGGAGCATTTGCCTTCCTCCTAAATTTGAAAACAATTAAATTATTACAATTAAATTATTTTTACGATGAAAATTTAAGTGTGCATTGTCCAATTCGTTGCTCGCGCAATTATTCGTAAGAAAATACTTACTGGAGATCCTCGAAGGCTGACTTTAATGTAAATATTTTGATAAGTTTTGTGTGAAGATATAAATGTTTACCTCGTCCTCTCTCTGAAAATTCTGGGTACTGAATGAATCTATCCTGAGATTCTCTTCTGATATCTCTTGACGCCCGTCATCACAGCGTCAAAGGAGGGATGATTCAGCGGTCGAAACAGCGTCACGTTCTCGCGTCCGTCATTGGTACCATAAATTTCGTGAATCAATTGATCGGCAGCGCGCGTTCTCGTTGATATTCCACGAGCATAATCTCCCGTGGGCGCTACACAATGTATTGGCTGCCGCAAGCGGTGCGCAACAATATCTTGCTTTTGACTTCTTCCTCCCACCCTCTCTCTCTCTCTCTCTCTCTCTCTCTCTCTTACACCTTCCTAAAATCCTGCTTTCCCTTTTCTTTCCTTCCTCTTTTTTTTTGCGCGCGACAAGTTTTCTCGTTAACATTCCGCGTCTTGCACATCGCACTCTCGCGGTTCAATTTGCTCACTATGCATAAGACATTATGTAGCGAACGACGACGTCATCGTCGTCGTCGTCGTCGTCGCGGACTTCGCGACGCGTTGCAGCAGCTAGCTCGCAAGCCAGTAAAGTAACTTCGCTGTTGCGCTCCGTCGTTCTGGGAGAACGTGCTTTACGTGGTCACATTTACCAAAATTTACGCCTCTACGTTAACTCTCCGCCGCTCGACCGCGACGGCGAGCACTATCCCGAGAATACGAGCGCGAAATGGATCTCACTTTTCTCGAGGAAATGGCTTCCCGCCCCCGCGAGACGCCGCGCACCGTCACGTGGTCTTATAACGCCTCATACTTGTACCAGCATATCGTTGCCGAGGCGCAAGATGCGCTTTGTACGACACCGTTGCGACGTGCCGAATAAAGAGTCCCGACTAAGGATTCTATACGCCCTGTCTGTGCATGGATCCCATCCATTCCCTTCCGTCATGCATTTCTCGCGCCCGCATATTGCACAGGGTATACGGCGGACGAACTTCCCGATTGTCACTGCTAAACTTGCTACTAAAGCGCCATGTTTCAATCGATAAACAGACCAATTTTATTATTTCCCTGTCACATTTTTGCTATGCATATTCCTGTATAGCACAGAACGTTGAAAGAAAGTTGTTGAGACGTTGCATTGTTGAAGATTGAAGGACGTTTTTTTCAATGTTGAACTTCTTCTGTGTTAATTTTTCTATATTGATTATTAACGTTGCTGCAATGTTGAATGTCGAAATGTGAATATTTTTTTAATGTTGAATCAACATTTCGCGATATTGACGCAACAATTGGAATGTTGCAATTTAACATTTTTTGAGATATTCAACATTCATGTGCTGCTTGATTCGGAACTGATGATTAGTTTACTGGATCTACTACGTAATGATTGTTTGCACGGTCTATTGTGGAAATATTAAAAAATTAGTTACAAATATTTAACAAAATTTAGATATAGAGAGAGGTATAGATTTAAAAATAATTTTGTTAGACCATCAAAATATTTACATAGGACACTTAAACTGATTGCTGGAATATCAAAATTTTTTGCAACATTATATACTTGAGATTCCTAAGTAATTATTTTGATAGCTCAACAAAATTATTTTTAGAAATAGCTAAATTTTTAAATATTTTAGCAAAATTTTTGTGTGTAATACTGAAGATTCTGATAATTAAAAATAATTCAATCCTCTGTGAAGTGAGATAAAGATACATTATTAAATTTTTAAAAATTTACATTAATTTTTAATTCTTGTATCTATTATAACAATTGTCACTTTGCATAAAAATTTTAAATAGTGGAATTTTTTGGTGTTACATCTCTGCAAATTTGGATTATTCTTAAAATGAACTTAATATTCATTCTTTTTTATATGAGTTATCATTTTGATTTCCGTGCGATTAATCAACATACGTTATATATTTAATAAGTATCAGACTTATCGTTAGTATTAAATAATTGTTAACAGATTTTAGCGCCAGCTTCGAGGGGGGTTAAATCTTTATGAATTGATGTTTATATCAAGTTGCAAAAAAATAAAGGATAAATCGATACTCGTGTTTTTAAATTAATTGAATAACGAAGCGATATCGGTATTTTTGAATAAGTTAAAAAAAAAACGCTGAATTTTTTTCGTTACTTTCTAGTATCGATGATTTAATCCGTCGTTGATTCTATCGCCAATTGACGACGAATGGATTAATATTGATGTTTCCGGAATGAACAACGATTCGCGTTTCCCGCTACCTTCTGTCATGGTCGACTTTCCGAGAGAAATCGGCGGTTGTCGACCGCACGAAATGGGGAGGCCTTTCGACATTTTCGGCTTTTCGTGCCGACGCGACGGGGACGCGACGGGGACGCGACGTGGCAGCACCGCGGGGGACATATTTCGCGACGCGACACCATGAAGCGTTTCGAATAGAATGTCGCGCTAACCATTCCACGCACGCTCGGCACCGCATTCCGACATATCACGCTACCGCCGTCACCTTTTTTCCCTTCGTGCATATTGTGCACGACGCCACGTTCTATATGTCCCTTTGTTGCGTTAAATGCCTTTCTCCGCGATATATACATATACCTCTCGTTCGCGCGATGCCTTATTGCAGTATGTGCGCGTACTACGCTACGTCTTATTACGTATTCACTAGTTTCTTTCTACCAGTACGACGGTCCTCTCATGTTCAATTTATTGCGCGCACTCGCGATTCCCTTTATGCGAGGGAGAGCCTCCGTTTTGCTAGAATGCAACATTGCACCGGGAAGAAAGCGTGGGGGAGAGAGAGAGAGAGAGAAAAAGGACCTCAAACCGTATTATTAAATTTCTCAGACTGAACTGCATCGCGACTGAAATAAGCGTCGCGCGGCTACATAATATAGCCATTGCCCGTTCATTAAAATACAAATTCCCTATTATCATCCTTTGTCAAGAGTAGCTTACGTTAAGAGTCGCGCAGTCGGCTAACGGCTTTTCCGCCGCTGGGCATACGGGTTTCCCACGTATATTTTTCAATAAAGCTATCCCCCCGAATATATGGTAAGCATATTTAAATGAGGCTTCCGCTGTTCCTTTGGCGCCCGGCTATCGCTATGGTAACCCCCGTTAATGTGGCGAGATCGACCTATATCGATGACGATTAACAAATATCCCGCTTGCAAGGCGAACGGACTGCGGATAAGCGTAAGCTCCCTTGGGTTGCAAATTGTACACCGCTGTGAAATTATAGCTCTCTGTAAATACGTCGGTGCGGTGTCCGGCGATATTCTCTCGCAAAACTGTACGCTAACCCATTACGGTGGTTTGTATACGTATACATAAAACGGAGCACCTGGCAACGACGGAAGTCTGTGATTTGACGGAAGGGAGAGACAAAAAAAGTGAAAAAAAAATGTGAAAAGGCGTAGAGAAAATGCGTTACGAGACTCATGAGTGTATCGTCGCCAGTAAATTCCAACGCATACCTCGTGGCATTTTCGCATTTTCGCTAGTTTAGCCTCTGCTCTTTCTCTCTCTCTCTCTCTCTCTTCCGTTTCCGCCGCGCATCGCGGCACGAAGCGAAAGAAAATGGAAACGCGGAGCAACGCGCGGCACACTCAGAAAATAGGAATAATACCGCGACAAGAGAATATTCCTCGTAGAAATTACTGTGTCGCATCTGCAATTTTTCAAGAGAACATAGCTGGGAGAGGGGGAGGGGGAGGGTGTACGAACGACGCGTTTGTCCACACACAACTCGAGTACAACCGCATGCGCAAAAATTTTCTGGCCGTTGAGCCAGCAACAGACCTCAGCAAGAAAAATTTGCCCGAAGGCAGATTGGTGATATTTATATGCACCGCGCCCCTCTCATAATGTATTGTTTAAAAAATGTTTCTCTTCATATTTCGTCACAAAGCTTTTCGAAATTTACATATCCCATGTGATGGAGAGATTTCTTCATTAATTAAAAGTGATACTTTTATAATATTTCATTTTTCACTTTTATATTTTTTATAATATTTCATTTTCTTAATATTGAACATTAAGCATCTTATATTTAAATCACAATTTCTGAACTTATAAGATGCTAATGTAACTATTTGTATTCCTGAATTGTTTTTATTTTCTTGATTTATAAAAGTTCGAAAATATTATTCGTTTCGATATTTTTCTTAAGAAAGTATTGATTAGTTTATAAAAAGTGGATTGTGGAACTTATGTGATTAAAAATTTAGTTAATTTATGTGTGTGTGTGTGTGTGTGTGTGTATGTGTGTGTAAAAACCTATTATAAATTTAGAAAATAAAATTGTATCTCTAAATTTTACGACTAGAATAAAACCAGTCCTTGATTCTTTTCTTCAGAGGCGAGAGAGCTATAAAAAGTCTTGAAATACTTTTTTGTTTAGCAAACCAGTTTTATTAGTTCGCGTTTGTTTATTAAGACATTTTAAAAGCGTTGGAAGTGTTCTTGTGAAAATCTCTAGGTCGACTAATAAAGGAAAATTATTTTCTCTGTTTTCTCTGTTTTCTCTGTTTTGTTAATGATAGTTTTAAGAACAATTTTATTTTTAGAATAATATAGATCTGATCTTTTTAACTAAAAGAGGATTGGAAAGATGTTTATCATAAGAAAAAGTCCTTAAATTATTGATACGCATAGTAATAATTTAACATCACTATTTTTTATACTTTATCACCATTTTTTCAGACTTTATAATCGTTATGTATAAATATATGAAAATGTATACATTTGTACGTACGAGTACCGTATAGCCATTTCATAAATTTTCTCGTATAGTTATCAAACGTGATCGATCAAACGTGCCTAATACCCTATAATTGACCATAAGCTTTAACATTACGAGTATATAGGAAATTGAGGTTAACGATCATTTAATTTACACTGATTATATGTAGTGTCCGAAAGTATCGAGACGCTAATTAAACGGCGAATTGACCTTTCACGCCGCTTGTATGAAGTTTGTTGGGCGAAAAGTCAAACAATGGATAAAAGTACCTGTGACAATAAAACAAGTCATAAGCTGGACTGGGTGTACGATCAAACACGTAATGAAGGATAATGGCCTCGAGTCGTCAGTTGTTGCAGTTAATCCGATAATAGGGATATTGTATCATACAAAAACTTTTCGAGTATGCCCTGATGGATAATGTTTTTTATTGATAACAACGACGAAATAATTTTTTTTTTTATTTATAATATTAGGTGTTGGAATTAATTCGTAGCGTTTTTAATGAAAGAATGTTATTTATTTCACATGAGCATTAAAAAATACATTAATGAAAGTACTTCCCATCACTTGTAAAACGCTACGAATTAATTCCAACACCTAATATTATTATCAATGGTAACGTAGCAGAAATGAATATTTTACGAACAGATTTTTCGTCTATGAATGACATCTTCCGCGCCTTTCTTCCTTCTTTTTTCTCTATCTTATGCAATGTATCGTGCAAATTGATTAAGTCAAGTATGGTAACTGAACATTTAAAACTAATGCATACATACATATATGTATATATGTATGCATTACCTAGGTATACAGAACACAAATGTTGAATCAATATTTCAGAAATATTAAATTGCAACATTGCGAATGTTACATCCACATTGCGAAATGTAAATTCAACAGACGTTGCAATTCAACCTTCAGGAATATTGATTTAGTATCGTATTATTTCTAGAAATAGATATATAAAATAGAATATTAAGTCCCTGAATTAATTTTTACACAAAACTAAACAAATCGTACTCTCAACAAATACTTTACATTTATTTTCATCTTGGAGTATTCAAGGAATCATTTTATTAGAACTCGAATGAGAAAGAATTTTTTGATGCTGCACTTTTTATTTCATCCTGTATGATTTTTAAAAAATGAGAAATAAAACTTTGTTGCGTTCATGGTGGTGACATCGCGTACTGTTTTTAAATGGGCAACTTTAATTTTAACGTTGCAACAATAATAATAATCGATACAGAAAAATCAACATAGAGTCAACGTTGAAAAATATTTACACAACATTCAACATTTGACATTGTAATGCTTCAGCAACGTTTTTTAATGTTCTGAGCTGTTGTTAACGAGATATTGGAATGTTACATTAGATCTAGTGAGCATGATTGCATAACGAACAGTCGACCGTATATTGCTAACAAAATCCGGTATTATTGATAAATCGCGTGCGAACAATACGCGTGTCCCCTTGTATACATATTGTACACGGCACGTATATTCCACACAGATTCGACTCGATATAAACGTGCGTGACGAGAGTAGCATAAACAACGTAAAGTGGAAGGAGCGAAATAGGAGCACGAGTGCTAATCGCCGTGAGTTGCGTGAAACATAAAATGGGCATCGGATATCATCGCAGGTGGCCGTATTAACGTCATCTCGTTCCCGCAAGCGCGAAAGTAAGTATCGTAAAGTACCGTTTCTCACGCGGCCCCGCGAAGAGGCTGCGCGAAAAAATTGTCGTAATTTTTAATTACACATAAATGAACGACCTTAATGACCCTTTTTATTGCCGTCCGTTACCGGTACCGTAAAGCGCACGAGCGCAACTTATGCTGTGAGTTGCTCTTTTCAAAGATTATTTATCTATGTCGTTTTTATGTCGAAAATTATAAGAAAAAGCCTGTGTGCTTATCTCTTCCTAAAAATTGACTTCCTAATTCTTCAAAACTTTTTAATCCGCAGCACTAATTGTAAGTAACTTTATAATTAGATGTCGGATATAATTGGTGACGGGAACCTCTTTCCGAAATTCCTATTTGTCACAGCCAATATTTCACAATTACGTCAAGGTAGATCGCTGTCACATTAGACGACTCAACTTAGAGAGAAAGTACTTCTCGTATTGTTGCGTGTCAGGAGAGCGAAAAATTGAGACGTTTCTTCCGGCAAGCACGAATTCAACGAGCGAACACGACGCTTCGTCGTCGGTCGATTAAAAAAGAGAAAAGAAAGAACGTACTAGAGTTTTGGAGCTGATTGATATAATAGTTTCGTCACGACATGTCGAGTTTTTTTTTGTGCGTCATACGAGTCTCAGCTTGACGAAGCTTCCATTATTGATCGCCGTAAATCTTCGGCGAATGTCTGAATCTTTTAAATAGTTTTCATATTGCAATATCGCTGACCCAAATTTTTTCCTTTCTTTGTGACGATTTTACATTTATCTTAACGGCTTCTCAGCGCATTTGGCGCATTGAAATAGTGTAATAAAAGCTTTCCTACAATCAAAAGATCTAAAGTGTAGTTGATCTTGTATTTTTTCAAAATTAAAAACAATAACTGTAAGGATATATATAAAGGATAACAAATTAAAAATTTAGAATCCTATAATTAATGGGCAATGTATGTGAGAATCAAGCAGCAAGTTTGTGCTAATTAATTAAAAATATATTTGCGAGATTAAACTAACAATATTCCAAACTTTTCGATCTTATATTAGATCATTTATATTATTTAGGCGTTTTCGCTAAGAATAATCCAAAGTTGAAATTCGGAATATTGTTAACTTAATTCTTGCGAAACATATATTTTTAATTTATTATATAGCTTAAATTTTATTCTTAGTTTTCTTCATTGTCCATTATACAGTTGTAAATCTTCTGAATTTAAAGTTTATTCGCTTTTAAGAAGAACTATTACTGTCTTAACAAACTGGAACAATCGCTGTTTTCTTATCCTATACGATTTTTATCCTAATATTCTTATGAAGGTTCTTAACTTATAGCTTTGATGCGAACATTAACCGTTACAAGAGATTACGATTGTTATTATAGACATTATGATACGATCGATATCCATTATACTGTACAAGATTATGACCGGTCGCAGTCACATTAATGGAGTTGTTAGAGCTTATATAATGATACAAAAAAATGATCACGATTTTTCGATCGTTTACGCAATATTGGAATCTATTATCTATATGATGATAACCTCTCTCCTTCTTTTTTCAAATATTATTAGCAAGAACAATTCGTCGCCCCTAACTGCTCCGATTCTGATAGCGATTGTACAGAGGCAAGAAAGTGGAAATAGTTTTCGACAATGACTTCACCGAAGAAGAACTCGACACCTCCCGATAGGAATACTTCGCAAATCTAACCTTCCGGGTTCACAATTTTTCCTCCGCACTATTGCCTTCCACCTTGATGGCGCAAGAAACTTTGATCATTCACGTTACAGAATCGTAGAATCTCTCGAAATTCAATATCCGCCAGTATTCGCGATAAATAGATTATACGATAATAGATAGAATGTAGCAATTATTTGCTATAATAAGTTAAATCATTTATTACATGAATAATGTAAAAAGAAATCTTTACAACATGCTTTAAATTTATATTGTAACTAAAAATTCATTAATATATATATATATATATATATATATATATATATATATATATATATATTAATGAATTTATATATATATATATATTTTTTTATAGAATAAATAATATTTTTAATATTCTTGAAGAATCAACTTTTAAAAGAAAATAAAAAATCTACCTGTCTGCACTGTTAAATTCATACTATCCAATTATAATTCTAATTTGAAGTATTTTTAATTATTCGTATGAGTCGCCACTGCGTTCCTATTCAATATCGTTAATTTAACTAAAACAATGGAGTTAAATAATTTAATTCAAGAAAATGTATTAAATTTAACTTAATTTATTATTTATTAATAGTGCATACATCAATATGGCATCAATATGACACTATTTTGAAGCTAACCACAGAAATGGATTAATTTATATTTTAACATGCACGAATCGAAGTTAAAAATAACAAAATGATACTTACTTTTAGTTCAAGGAATAAAGTTACCATTGCTCCTTTAATATTTAACAGTATAGTTATTTGCTTATTTATGATTGTTCTTAATAAGTTAGGTATTTGAAAGGAGCAGTGTAACCTAATTCCTTGTTAAATATTTTGTTATTTTTAATTTCTATATGTGTCAAAATATAATCCATTTCTGTGATTAGTTTCAAAATAAGCAATGTCCATATTAATGTATGCACTCATTGTCAGTAAATAATAAATCAAATTTGAGTCAAATTTAATACGTTTTATTGAGTTAATTTGTTTAACCCCATTGTTTTAGTTAAATTAACGGCATATTGTGTAGAAACAGTGTAATAGCGATCTATAGAGATGATTAAAAATAACTCAAATTGAGTACAATTGAACATTATGAATTTAACAGTATACCTCATGTTCAAAAGTTTTCAACTCGCTACATATGTTGTATTATTTACTAATAACTATCGCTTTAATGAGTTTCATCAGATTAGGCTAACATCGATTAGTCAGTTACACGTCTCTATCCGACATTTGGCACGTTGGTCGATTACATACTTCTACAAAATGCCGATCGTGACTCGCTTAAACATTGAAAGTTGGTTTTTGGAAGTCAAACAGGTAACCCATCTCTTATCGTACGTGGGAAGGCGATTCGACTAATTTTATATGCTCTTCGGCCAAAGGCGCACTTCATAGAAATTACGGTAAACGTAATCGATAAAGGCCTCATGTATATTCATAATCGACGCGAATGGCTAACCAAAGTGTCCAGTCAGATAATTGTCGCTGCGGTCGAGTCGAGGTAAAATTAGATTGTCCACCTGAAGCTAATTCTTCCATTTTAATGCAAGGAAAATTAAATGTCAGCGACTGACGAGCAGAATTATAATAAAATTGTATTATGTTTTGTTTTTTATACAAAGCTAAGAAATTAATTAAATTCCCGTTATAAAAAATTCGTTTGTGAATTATACAGTATAACCGATGTAAAGGTGATCAAAGATGTGTTGTTGCATAGTTTCGAGACTGAAGAAATCACATTCAAGTTTAAATTTAACGTTAGCTTTTAACAACTTCAGAATTTCTTATATAGCTCGAAATGTCTAGCTGGTTGGCCGCAAAGTAGAATTTAGGAAAAGAAACTCGTACAGAATTTAGGAAAATGAAATAATAAACAAGACAGCAGACTTCGGGGAAAGAAATATGACGCAATTTTATCGTGCAAGGAAGTGTGTGAGAAATCATCTGCCCTGTAATTAACAATCTTCTCGCGTAAGTTCTCGTACACAATTACACATCGCAGTGCTTTTACGCTCTTTAATCTGCTGAATTAAATTCCATGTGACCGATTCACTTCTGACTTCCGCGGCTTTATTCTTTTATTCTCTGCGGAAGAAAGTCGCGTGAGCGTCATAATCGAGTTATCAACAGGTCAGAGTGTTCGCTACCCGCAGATACATCGCGGTCAATTTTATTTCAGCTGTAATTTTTCGCGGACTAGTTAAAAGCTATGTATCTTACTTATATAACTCGGAAATTATTACTGCTATTTTTAATAAGGAATAACCTGGAGTGCGTGTATGTGCGTGCGTGTGTGCGTGTGTGTGTGTGGGGGGAGGAGGATGGATGTAAATTGGCTACGGAATTTTTCTATTATTAAATTACTGTCGGAAATTTCACAGAATTTAAAGTTCTTTTTCAAGATTGTTGAAAGGCAAATATAATAAAAAGCGAATGTATGGACGATGAAATATTTCAGGCCGGACATTACCTACCGATGTGATAAGAAAAAGCTCACTATCAATCCCTTAGTTCCAGCCGGAAAGCCTTTGTGTACACGTACATGTGCCTGCATGTGACAGCTTTAATATACCACAGCTTGGTTCTCCCCTTCTCTCTCTCCCTCTCTGTCTCCTCTCCCTTTTCCTCTGTAACAGCTACCCTCGATGTTCATTATTAATAAGACGTGCGAATCTCTTTAGAGCGAGATACACATTATCACACCAGGATTGTGTCCTATCTCGAATAGCACGAACGTCGGAAAATCTACGGGAGTTAATCAGCGTCGCGTCACACAAAATCAAAAGACGCTCCCACGTTATGGCGTCTTTTGTAAAACTCAAAAAAAGGAGAAAGGTAGAGACAAAAAGATAGAGAGAGAGAGAGAGGGGAGGAAGGAAGGGGGGGGTGTCCGTAGATGATTCGTATCAGCAGGTGTAATATACGCGTTCAGATTAAAGGGAGTTTTATGCGAGCTATACCATGGCGTTATTAATCTTCGGGGAAAGTCTCGGTAGGACGGAAAAAGGATAAAGGGAATGAGAATACGAAGGAGTGAGTCTCGAAAGAAAATGCCGGCGGGCTTGCTAGAGTCGCCTCCACGTGAGTCTTTTCTCTCTTTCCTTCGACTTATCTCGCCTGCTACTCGCTGACATCGTCGTCATCGTCACGTCGACAGACCAATTTTTTCGTTCGTCGCGATCGAATCTCGCTCGTCGAGGCGAAAGTTCTAGCAATGTGTAACGTGTACCCTCTTTCCACGCTTCGCGTTGATACGGTAGATCGGTAGGTGACGTGAAATCGTCGCGTCCCGCCGCGTTCTATTTACCAGGCGACACCTCTATTTAATCCCGGTTGACTTGTATCTCTTGGCTGACGACGTATCGTTTCTCGGACGGTGTCCGAGTGGTAATAGCTCGACGCTCTCTTAAGGGATCTCGGTCTGCTACAGAAACGCAAGCTAAGCTCGGACCGGATGCGCAGGTGGCTTATTAGCGTCAGCTTTGAGTGACGGAATATCTAGTCTCATCTCTTGAAATAAGCAAAGCAACGGATTCGTGAGAGAATCGCGTTTTACCTTGAAAATTATTTTCTCTACAATGTTGAGTGCTTCTCTATCTTAAGCGATTTCGATATAAAATATGCTAATACACAATAATTATAAGGCATAATTATTCACAGTTGGATATTATATTTTGGACTGTCTTAAGATGTTATAAACCAATCAGAGAGCAGTATTAATATCTTAAGATATTACTTAAGACGTTTTAAAATAAGAACGGACTATGAATATACCGTCTACAATTTGATAAAAAAAGAAACTTTCCATTACAAGCTAAATATAAAGTAACAATTCGATTTGAATCTTTTTAAATATTATATATATAAATCTGAAGTTATTATTATATTTTATATAAAAAAGATGTTTTATTTCTACAATTAAATTATATTCGAGATTCATTTGTTATTTCTATATTTGCTTCTTGTATTTTATTATTTTATTAGTTACTTACATATAAATGAATTAATTCGACATTTCTCGCGAGAGATATACCTATGTTTAGAAATGTTATTTTACCAGCAAAGTGTTATAGAATTCGCCTAACACGGGCAAATTAATGGACGATGACACATGATAACACGTTTGGTTCAGGTTATTGCATTTGATTGTAATATCTCGTGAATACAAATTTCTCGTAATTTCCACAAATATACGCTCGAGTCTGTGTACGCGCACGGATATGTATCGGTACTGTTATATCATTATATTAAATTGTGTTAACCCCGTTACTCTGAACCATTCATATTTCATTTATATCTCATTCTACATCCAATTTTTATCTTTTAAGCGAAACATAATGAAAATTGATAATAGTTATCTCCATGTTGATACATTATTGCTACATACTCGTGTACGTTACGCATAGGTTAGAAAATCGAAATCGCAAACAGTCGAATTAAAAGCACTCTGCTTTAAATTTCTATTGCCTCCAAAAGCTGTCAAAATGGTTCCTGAGTGCTATACGAGGCGGTAGTTTCTAAAATCTGGATTAGCTCCAGTCTGATACTAAAAGCAGATGGAAATTCTGGATTTACATTAGAACGTGTTGACCTACAGGCCTGCACTCAGGCTTAAAGTTAGCTTGCTCTGAGTGAAAGCAAAGGAAAAGTTAAGCCTTGCTTTGTAAAGTTTTCTCATCTGTTTCGAATTTTATCCTTACCTTTCCCGCGGGTAACGACAAATTAATTAGTCATGAAAAACGTCCTTAAGCGTGAGCGTGGTCTGAAATATTAATCAGACTTGCTTGTTGCAGTTAGGAATTCACTTAACCGGCAATGTTCTCAATCTTTCAGCGCGGTACATCGTATACTTACACGTATGTGTGCGTACTTTCGACAATCGAGTTATTCAAATATTAAAAAATTCGATATAGGCAGAAACATATTTTTAAAAATATCTTAGAATTACTTTAAAACAATTTTCAAACATATATATATATATATATATTTTATATATTTTGCAAACTTTTGTTTATTTTTGTAAGATTTAAATCTCAATTCTCTATTACTAATATCTTTTGTATATTATATTTATTATAGTTTTGCTTGTAAACAATCTGTATTGCTCGTAAACGAGATCCTATCTTGTTTTCGCCGATTTCTACGAGCTACGAATTCTTCATTAGTCTCTCTGGACCTGAATGAAATCCTGATCCTTATCATTTGGGTTCCTCATCGGTCAAGCCGACATAGTCGGAATACCAGGTCGCTTCCTCATCAGGAATACCAAGAGGAGTTAAATTGTGACGTTTCATTAAGACGACAAAGGCGCGTTCCGTTTTCCCTGTATACTAGTCCATCCGGGTTTGCAATGTCTTCTTGATCGTAGATCGACGGATATTGGAAAACGCAGAATGACCGACGTTGATCGTCAAGGCTTTTAAGCGCAAATTGATGCCTAACTGTGCACACGTTGTGCTCTACTCGACTCGGTTTCATCGACCCTTCAAATAATTGCGAATTAATCGCGCGTTGCTGAAGCCGCGCAAAATAGCAATAATTAATTGCGATACTCGTGTCGCGTTCAGCTTCCATTCGAATCAGTGATTCTTTATAACGACTGAAAATAACGGAAGAGGTAATAAATCGACTATATCACAATCATTTATATACTATTTCGAAGTTAATGAGATCACAGGGTTGCGATTTAATATCAAGTGCCAGTTATTCGACAATTAAATCAAAGGCGTTTATAGTGCAGGGAAATAATTAATGTACGAGATAATTCATGTAACGTAAAACTTGTTCTTTTGTAAACAAAAACGCTTTCTCATCAATTTACCGTTTTAATTCGAAATGATGTTTTTTCTGGCCATGCGAACTGCCAGTCCAATCGCGATCGATCATTAACTCCATGCATTGACAGAATGTGTGACGTGACACGCAAAACTTGACCCAATTCCGTCCCTCGAATGACCTCTCTCTGTCATATGCCGGAAATATGAATCGTCAATGATCCTAATGACATCGGCATTTCGAGGCTGTCCGAGTCCTCATCCCGAAGTACAAGCATCATTAAATTGACGCTTCGTAATCCAGGTTAACGTTATTTTATTGAAATAATAGATGCAGCAGTCGTGTTGTTTTGCTGAATTTGTCAATGCTATGCGACACATTTTGATATTCGATCGTGTATGATTATCTAGCCTTTCCAAGGATGTTAATAACGCCAATTTCCAATATTACAATTGCAATCACACTAGGTATATGGTAACAACAGAAATTTTCAGATAATTATACAAAATGTTTGGTATTGTAGAATTTGTTAACCATTAGTACATACAATGATTTTCCGATCCTTTATTAAAGACAATGGATTATTCGTGTCCCCGTTAATTTGCATTTCATTTTTACAAATATAAAAGAAAAAATTAAATAATTCTTATATGTATTTTAACATCTTTAAAAAGTATTTGTGAAAGATTATCTATTAAAAAAATCTAATATAAATGTCATAACCAATTTCTTGGTGAATACAGTATTTAAAAAGAAAAGAAAGTGGTAGATATTTTTATGTTCCACATATTTATGTCATTATATATAATATATACATTTATTACTTTTATACTTTCATGATGCAAATATTGTATTGATAATATATTAACAAAAATGCAATTAATGCTATCCGGACAAATTTTTTCTTCAATACAATTGATCACTTTGGTCACTTTTAGTCCTATGTATTTCGGAATACATAAATAGAAATAGATTCTTTACAAATAAATTTTTTCGAGATCTTTTTTAAGATACTTGACAAATTGTATTTCGTTATTTTATATCTGTTTTTCAACAATTTTTAAATAACTATATTTAAATCATTTTTTAGGAAGGATATATTCGATTATATTTTTACGTATTTAGCTTATATTATACCTTTTCTTTTTTTGAAAAGACTTTTTAGGAATATCATATTTTAGAAATTGAATTTAGTATGGAATTCTAGTACAAAAATATCCACGTTACAAATATTTTCCAAGTTCTAAACAATCGAAATCAATTCATAATTCATAGCTCAAGCTCATAATATTTAATATATCAACATTATATTTACATAAGAATATATTATAACGCTAAGATATATTATTAATCGCTTTTTCTATTATGCGAGTATAGTACGAAATGTTTTTATGTCTAGCATTTTTGAGCAAATAATTGCGCTATGATATGGCAGCACATGTTGTATGTGTATATTGTAACAACATTTAGCGTTAGGTAATTCTTCCGAGTTTCCATCATTACAAAATATCCCCATCGTTATAAAATATTCAATGTATTATTAAGTAAATGTGCACCAAATGTACCACACTTGTACTACAAATTAATTATTAATAAACCGTCGATATATTATCGGAATCATTTGATATCATCATTTGTATACCATTTCCAGCTTTCTATCTAGAAATAGCAATGGATAAATTACGTTTAAATGGATAGAAGTTTGAAAGCTGATGTGTGTAAGATATATTTGAATTATTAAAAAATAGTTGTAGTCTAGAAATATATCCCATAAGGGGGAAAGGGGGGAAATAAAATGTAGCTTCTGTTCCATATTTGAGTCCAACGTTTAAAACTAAATCGTGCAAATCGGAGTATTTATCTCGATAAATATCTTGATGTACAAGTTAATATATACATACGAATTATATAAGTAGTATAGCTGTGCGATAGTCGCATTCTCCGCTACAATTTGTCGCAGTCGCATCTCAAGAAGTAATAACACAACATACGAAGCGAATTCTGCTGCTATCTGTTCGCTTGAGCATTCTTGCGCGAACGATAGCACAGCGATCTTGTGTGCACAACGCTGTATGCTCGCCATAGCGAGCACTAAGCGGACGAAGTTTTCGTTGCTTCAAAATAATTAACGTGCTATGAAATGGAATACATATATGCCAAATATTCTGTTCCTCGAATTACCAAATTGATTACGATCCACGAGCTATTGTCGTATATACATATACTACGATTTGTTTTATAAATTCATTAGCGTTGATTGAAATAATAACTATGATTACAAAATCTGACAGATATTGTTATTTGAATATCAATTCATACGCGTTAGGAATATCTTTTGATGTATATTACTTATTTAATCGTGTTACAAATTATTTACTTTTTTCTTTTAAATTAACATTTAGTTCAAATACTCGGCTTATCATAAACAAATTGAATAATAAAAGAATAAATTAACTATAGATAAGAAAAGATAATGAATTGATATATTTTTAAACGCAATTACGGATTCTTACAAACCTTACCGATTGCCTTTGATTGTTACAACTAAAAATATATACATACGAATTAATCACAAATGCGACATTTTCAAATGAAGATTTTCTACTGTGACTAATCTGTAAAATATAAAAGTTTTATATGATATGATATTTACAGGATATTCTATTATATATAAATGTTGCCTGCGGCATAATGGTCTTAGATTATTTATAAGAATGTATTGCGAGTTTTCAATACTCTGTTAGATAATTCCAAAATCAGTGTTTTATGTTAAATTAGTTGATTAAATGGCGAATTTTTTGGTCAGGCTCCGAATCGAGCGGATCTACGCAAATCATCGATACAGAGTTTGGCATCGAGACCAAGAGAATTGAAAAAAAAAAAAGAAAGAAAAAGAGAGAAGAATTGATAGCAAGAATTAATCGTTCCGCGCATTCACCGTGCGCCCGGTTATATTCGTGCGATCCGATAATTACAGATCGCCGCGAAACAATAACGAGACCGTATCGGTCGTGCCGCGCGCCGTCGAGTGTAATATTTTACTTCTGCCCGGGCAACACTGACGCCCGGCTAATATTTTTCAACCATGGTCGAGCAGCCAGCCGGGCCGTTTATCGAGGGTTCCTGACACGTGAAATCCATCGTAGTCGTAGTCTTTTCCTCCTGGCACGAGCGAGCGAGCGCGCCCAAACTTCGCCCTTGTATGCCTCCACGATAACGGCACAACCCTCGGTACAACCCCCTCGCAGTCACGGCTCCGAGCCTCTTACTCGATCCCTGATATTTCTTTTTTCGGACTTTTTGCACCCCGTAAACGCCACGAACGTACGATCACTTTCGCGAAATTGAAACTAAAGCAGATATTCGCCGAATCTGGCGTTGACGTACGAATTTTTATCTCCCACGAAGGATCTAGCGTATTGTCTTGGAGACGTCGCTCTGTGTTAATGATAGAGTTCTGTCGTGTCGGGTGATGGAAGATTAAGCATTTTCCAAAAGCATTAGCAAGAAGGTACGATAAACAATTTCGTGTGGATACGCACTAGGCTTCTTATTCTTTCGCTCACATCTCTTTTATCCGTATTCTTGTCAAAGTGAATGAAAGAAACTGTCCATTGGAACTCGACTTGTCCCTGAAATAAAGCTTCTTGATAAAGGAGAAACAGCAAATAATAATAATTTGCGCAACATATTGTATAAGTGACTGTCTCTTACACGGTTTTACTGAAATATTAAAAATTTTACCTTAACTGTACAGATTTAAAAATAATTTTGTTTTTTTCAAAATAATTTTGTAAGTTATCCAAACCGGTTGCTGAAATGTCAAAACTTTTTATAACATTGTTCATCATGCTTGGAAGTTTCACGAAATTAGTTTAAGTCCAATAAAGTTATTTTCATATCCGTATTTGATCTAATTTGTATAGATTTGTATAGATACTTCAACAAAATAGTTTTTCAATTCTGATAACACTTTAACCAAAAATAACATCACAATTATTGTATATCAAATTTACAGATGTTATTGACAAAACGGCTAACTTATCATTTTATGTTGTTGAAAATAATTTTGAGAAATAATTTCGATAACAGATTTGTTTTTTTTTTCGATATTATTTACGGCCATAAGTATAAAGCTTCGTTTAATATTCGATAGAATTTATTGCATTATTGCATTTTCTTAGAAAAGGCAGTAAATCCAATGAAAAATTAACAAAATATTACAATTGTAAATAAGTATTTTTTTTTAAATAAAATTATATTTTAATTTACTTTTTGTTAGATAGAGAATATTTATCTCAATTTTTAGGAGTTGCTTTATACTTGTGGTCAAAGCTGTATTTCATAATTATTGAAGAAAGTAATAATCGACTTTTTAATTTAAAAAATAATAATTTACAAGAGAGAGAGAGAGAGAGAGAGGAGGGGGAGAGAAAATTCGAATATTTACAGAAAATTATACATTTGTATAATTTTTATAAATTACTATATTGTATTATATATTTCTTAATAGGCGCACACACACACACACACACACACACACACACACACACACACATAGAATCGCAATGAAATAAACGCTCATCATTATGACAATATTTCTGGTATCGTGATTGATGACTAATAATAAGCGATTACTCGTCAACATTTGTCAGAGTCTGTCAGAAATGTGCCCTGCAGAAAGATAAAGAAACTCGTTGCTCATGTTACAATTATTATTGATGATCGCGAAATAATGTGACTTTACGCAATAACATTGACGCGTAAAATAACATGATTTTTTTTATCATCTGATACTCACAAGTAGAATATATCACAATTAAGTTATAATGATATTTGGACATCATCATGACGTATTTGATGTAAAAAATAAATGACAAATAAGGTCATGATAATATCCTTATGACATTATTATAGCTCTAATTGGGGATACGATCTTAAATATCTTTAAACGTACCTATCTCATGTTTATGAGTATTTATAATAATGAGTATTCCTAAAATATAATATTGGTGCTGTTTTAACATAGCTTCGATTCAAACATGAAAATGTAGAGTACTTTCAAAGCGTCATCCGAAATATTTTACTCGATGGCTTTTTGGCATTCATTGGCCATTGCATATTCTATCGATGGAAAGTACTTCCTGCAACGAAAGGGCATAATATATGGGCGCACTATTGATATTTCGGAAAATCTATACACGGTTCGTTCGTTCACACTCACGGTTTTCCATATTTTAGCTAACGAGGAGCTGCGCGTAATGCGCCATCATCGAAAATGGTTACAGCACTCATCCGTGTAACGTAAAACCTCGCCTAGCAACAGCAAAGGGATTATATTAAGTAATTGAATATTATCATGGCAATAGCGTGTATTCGGGCTGTACGCGTCCTGCATTCTCTCGACATTCTCCAAATTCTCTATAATGTCCTACGATAAAGCGCTCTCTATGATTACATCGCGTCAATCATCGAAAAATCGATTAACGAGTACGATAACCAAATCTGCCCTCCCCCTCCTCTCTCCCTCTTTCTCACTCTCTCGCTTTCTCTTTCCCGAAAACAATTCCACGCGATGCGTTTATCGCTTAAACAAATTGTCGCGAATTTCCTGTCAAAGATACGATCTGTCGTGTATTCATTAGTAGTTTATTCATGCGTGGCTACGAAATTTAAGTTATAACAACAATTAACGAGATAGAGTTAATCTGGAAAGCATCTCCGTGGTCAATGAATCACTCTGGCCAGATCCAAATAAATTTGATTTAATTCTAGAGTGGAAAAGGAAACCACAAACTATTCATCTATTTTATATCTTCGTTCATTAAATTGTTTGCGATAATTTTAAACAAAAAAGGCCTTGACTAAATCAATACAATGTAGTGAGTTTTTAATGAATAAATTAATTATTTTTCGCCAATTTTTGTACAAAAAATCTAGATGAATATGTATATACTCTTTAATAATTCCATAACACATATGGTTTGTATAATGATCTATATTGGCCTGCTTGTCTCTCGGCAATAATATGCAGGGAATAAAAGCAACACATTGTTAACGCAACAATAATTTGTGCCGTTGTAAGTTACTTTTTTTGATAACGGCGTTATCTTTTTTGGGGAATAGGTATAATTAAAATATAAAAATTGACATTGCATCTTGGTTTTCTTGTTCCTCGCGTGGCAAGTCCATCGCGCAGACAAATAACGTATAAAAAAGACAGCATGCGCCATTCCATCGAGATTTTTCGCGAAAACCCGCGAAGTTAGGCCTCGTTTGCAGCCCGTGGAAGTTCACGACGCCCGACCGCATGAATCTTATCTACGTGCCGCAGGCGCTGCCTTCTCCATCTTCGCTATTTCTCCATAAGGCCCTCACCACTCCGCCCGATCGATCTCTTTTTAGTCCATACCGCCACATCTATCGGATTTCCCGTTTCATTTCATCAAGTTGATCCGAACCTTCGACGCCTTCGCCTTCGCTCTTGCACCTGCACATCACACGACCTTTCATCGTTAGATGTCGAAGAAGAGAAGAACTCTCTCTCGTACTCTCCTACTAGCGATAAACCTCTTCCTTTAGCATTCCTCTTCCTTTCGTTTCTCTCTCTCTTTCTCTTCCCCTCTCCCCCCCCTCTTGCTTCTCCCCTTTCTCACGATCTCGTGCTCTTTCCATAAGCCGACATCGACACGACCAAGTAGCTTCTTATACCAGAGCCTTTCGTTCATCCGTTCTTTCCTTCATCAGACGGGGTTTCCTACTCACTTTCTTCCGTCCACCCATCCGCTCCTGCGTGAAACGTTCTACTTAACAATGGATGTCGAATGAAGAGAGGGAGGAGGAGAGAGAGAGAGAGAGGGAGGGGGCAAGGAGAGAGAGAGAGAGAGAGGGGTATCTAGCATCAACCCTCAATCAACAATACCTCTCCGCGATCCTCCCGGGAGCTTGGAATATATACATTATACCTCCCTACGGAGGTCTTATGTGCGCGCCATAGAAAAGACGGTATCATCGCTGATTCCGCCAACAGCCACGTTTAGACTCCCTGCGGCATAGTGGCGAATTGGATCAGGAGGCTGGGGAGAAAGAGAAGAGAAAGAGAGTCATCGATGAAAGAAAGGTACGGAGGAAGAACAAGAAGCTTTGAACAATCATATGCGATACTCATCCCGTTACCCATCCCCTCGTACAGATCCGACCGCAATTTGAGGTTCTGCCACCAGAGAATGGGATTCGTCCGATTTATTCCTACTTCCAAACGAGAGAGCAAAGACCTTTTCGCTTACCCATGGACTCTAAGCTACATTAAAAGAACATCTCTCTCAACGTATAATACATAAAAGTAGCGTATATTCATGCATTAGCGTTTATGACGATGTATTATCGGCGATGCATCATCGATTCTATGTTACTAGAAAATTTTGGCATCAGATTTTCTGATTACATTTATTTTCATGACTATTAAATTATAAATCTACACGGAAAGACCGATTTTGTTGATGTATCCAAAAATTTAGGTAGATATAAATCTGAAAATATATATATAATTTTGTTGTCAAAATAATTACGTAGGAAACTCAAAACATGAGTGCTGTCAAGCAATGTTGCAACAATTTGACAATTTTTTCTAGCTACTAGCATCTTACATAATTATTTTAATTAATCCAATAGAATTATTTTCGGATTTGTGTATATTTAAATTTTTTGATACTTAACGAAACCATACTTTCCGTGTGTACAAATTATATAGTACAAGTTATCAACATAAAAAATAGATTTATTAGGTTTACACTTTGTATTTTTACAATTTAATAAAGATTATTTTCAACATAATTAATGGAAGATTTGGAAATCCTTAGAATTTGGATCTTAATATTTGGATCGTATATTGCATTATATTCTCACCAGCCTAGACGATAAAGCAACATTGAAGAGGTTCTCTATAGTCTAGATGACTTCAATGAGATTGCACGACGTTCTCGTCTCGGTACAATTACTCGGACCACGGAAGATTGCTGTGGCCGCCCTTTCATTTGTCAGACTGAACTGGTACCCTGCCTTCCATGGGGAATCCCCTATTTACTCATCGTGACGATTTGTGCGCGGCTGCATTACGACGCTCGCGGCAATTTCGTATCGTATCTCGAATATTCGCTAAATTGTATGTTCGTCGTACGAATTATCGCGACTGTTTGATTAAATCTGTTCCGAGTGTAAATTCCATCGATCTGTAGTTACGCAAACATCTCGATATTATTAATTTGTTTAACTTGGGAAACTAACATCACACATAATATCACTGTTCGAAGTGTGCAGCGTATTAATGAATAATTTTTATAGAATATCCATATTTGGATAATCGATTTTTCCGTAAAAAAAAATTTGAACAAACATCATATTTTTCAGAATCTAATATTCAATGCAAACCGTTTTGATAATGTGATAAAAGAGAGGAAGAGAGAGAGAGGGAGAGAGAGAGAGAGAGACTTGAAGTAAAAAAAGGAATTTCGAATGCAAATGAAGTTGGTAATAATAGCTATTTATTTTACGTTTTATAATTTTACATTATATAATTTTGAGATATTAAATAATGACTAGATGTTGACGATATTTAAACTAGATGATCAAGTTTTTTCTATTAAATTTTTTTTATAGAGACATTTTTTTTTTTACACAGACATTTTCTTTGGATATCATATAACTCTTGATATTCGTTGAGACGCATTTCAATATATACTTTGTATTGAAGCTGGAAATAATTTGGGTTTGAAAGGGATAATCGTTACTTCGACATTGGGAACGAAATTCTACGGTCGCTTCTCGAGACGGATCGGCTCGGAATAACGTTAGCTTTATGTAGATGTGTCTGGGCGATTTATATTCAGACGACGGGATCGTGATGAGACCGTCTCTTTTATTAGCGTAGTCGGACGGGTACCTACGGGAAATCCTCTGTTTTTCTTTCCGACGACTGTAATATTACAAACTTGGGCTCCCCTGAGTAAACAGTTGACTGTTCTTTGCGCGCTGCCTGACGTTGAAACATTAAATCCCATGAAACGGGCGTCATCTACGCATAATTTCATGAATTTTCACATCGTTGGCCACATTACCCGGTAAACGAAATTGGAATTTGCTTACGCACATTATACGCATGTTATTGGGTAATCAATAACAAGTAAAGGTGTCGGTTAAATAAATTTTTTAATGCATTTAATAATTTTTATAATTCGTCATTTGTAATTGCAAGTATAGATAATACTACATTAATATTTATTAGATCAGTGATGCGCAAACCGCATGCAGTCTAACTTTTTATGGTTTCCGGCTCATAGCCAAAAATATAAAACTATATTGTTCACTTACCTACTTGCCAAAAATAGAATTATATTGTTTTCTTAAAAAAGTAACATAATTCAATAAATTAAGTTCTTCAGAAAAGGGAAAGAACTATTTTTCAACAGAAAATTATTGACAAATTAAATATTATCAGCAAAAAGAATTCTTACATTGAATATATTAATTGAATATTATTTTTGTCATTTTCGTTTTACAATCCTTAAAAAATTATCCTTTGTAAATTTTAACAATTTTGATGTTTTACAAAATTATGACAAATCCGGAATAATTTATTAAAAGTGACATAACTTAAAATATCACTATCGTTAGTTTAATCATTTTAATCAGCTGAAACTGATTAAATTCAAAATAAAATAATTTTTTCTTTAAACTCTGATCATCAAAACTATCTTAACCCTAATTCTCTATACAAGGCTGTATTTTTTATATATAAAAATGACACAACTTAAAATGTATCATTCTTATAGAAGATATCATGATCTCTTTGAAAATCTTAAGAATGACACAAATACTATTTGACGGAGACCGTGAAGTTAAGTTACTTTTGATAATCGATAGAGTAATCTTTATATTTAACTCATTCATGATAATAATTCGAAAATCACATTTTTATTATTTTTGGTTGTGTTATTTTTATGTAAAAAAACAATATTTTGCAATAAAATGCAAATAAAATAAATATTATGCAGTCCGAAAGCTTCTACTTATTTCTAAAAATGACTCTCTGAAAATAACTCTTAAAAAAGTGAGCTTAAAAAAGATTACTGTGTCGGACGAATGAAATACGAACAACGACTTCGATTTTCCATTAAGCAGAAATATTTTAAATACATTACTTTAGAGATCAGCTTACTTGGGAGCATTGCGTGCTATTGCGGCAACCCTCCATTCGTAAATCGAACATGATTTGCAAGATGTTTTAAAGATCGATTGCAAATGCATCTTCCACGAGGATTCGCATTTTTCTTTTTGACGTAGCCCGCTTTGGCAAGGATCTAGCGTGCGTTTTTCAACGTCACGCTCGAACACATAGAGTTTGTCGATAAAGAACGTAGCAACGGCTTTTACAGCATTCTAGAACGAAGAAACGATGTCCATTGGAACATTACAAAGAGATACGAAAAGCAATGCGAATATTTGAGTCATGCAACGTTAAAGTCAAACAGTTTTAACAGTTAAATGTCGAAGATGATTTGTTCAATTGTAGATATGCAAAGACTTTATTTATATACCAATGCTTTGAAATATTTTGAGGATTTAAAATCTCTGAAATTGTTAGAGTAAGATGTAAAATATGTTTTATTATTTATTCAATTATATGAGATGGATTAAACAAAAGATGTCTTCTAATTCTTAAAGATATATATACAAAGTCATTTATTATTTCTTAACAGACAAAATATTTCGAAAAACATGGAAGTTACGAAAAAATGTTTCAGACAAAAATGGAACAATTTTGAAAGGGAGGGTATTTTGATCATTATTTTTTTCTAGATGAATGCCAAAAGGATATGGAAATCACTTTACTTTTTTTAAATGGAATTAATTATAAATTATAAATTAATAATATTTTTTACTTAATATTCCTTTAATTATTTTGCATTTAAAAGTATTAAGGTAGAGATATCAAAAAACTAATAATTTAAGAGATATTTTATATTTTATTCTGGCACATATCGACATAAAATATTAAATATCTCGTAAACTATTAATTTTTAATCGTACCTTAATACTTTTGTGAACAGAATAATGAGATGAATCAATTGATGTAAAGGAAACACATGGTTGCTTTAAAAAAATATGTGGACAAAAAATGAATAATTTTTTAAATAAGCAACTATGTGTTTTCTATAAACCAATTGATTCATCTCATTATTCTACTCATAAAAGTATTAAGATATGATTATATTTTATGTCAATATGTGTCAGAATAAAGTATAATAAAATATCTTGTAAATTATTGATTTTTTAATAGCTTTAACTTAATACTTTTATATGTAGAATAATTAGAGGAATCATATTAAGCAAAAAAAAAACGCAATTTTATTTTAAAAAGTGGAGTAACTTGCATAAATATTTTTTTTACGCCTCCACTTAGGAAAAAAAATAACGTGACCAAAATGCGTCCCCTTCAAAATCGTTTCACTTTTGTCTGAATCATTTTTCCGTATTGTAGAGGAATTACAGGGCGAAATATTTGCGATCACGGCGAGTGATATATCAAAAATTGGGAGTATTGGGAGTATTGGGTGAGAATGAGAATGGGGAGAGAACCGAGAAGTCCGACGATATCGGTACAAGAGGTACTGATTAGATAGAACTGAACAAGTTAAGAGAGAGAGAGAGAGAGAGAGAGAGAAAGAGAGAGAAACAGAACAATTTGGTAACCGCTTTCCGTGGAGCAAGTCTGCTCCAACGACGGTTGCCCTACGAATTTGGAGGCTGGTGCCGAGATCGTCTTGCTATCTTATTGAAGAAAGATTTGCCTCGCTAGAAATATTTTTCAATTGTCGCTTCCGGAGATCATTGCCGCTGTAAGATCGGACAGCACGATCGAAGCATCGGACTAACTAACTATTGCAGCATGCGCCATGTCATCACGTCGAGACCAATCCGTGATGTCTGGAGGACTGCGATCAACGCATATCAGCCGATCTCTCCTCTTCGTTCTCTCTTTCGGCTAACTTTCAAGGACTATATCAATAGACACGTATTTTTTAATCCGCTTGACAATTCGAGATCAAATCGAGAATATCGCAAGAATCTTATGCATCCTGTCGAATCGAATTTAGCATTGTTAGAGAATCAATAATAAGCGTAATTGTTATCAAATCTACGATTATTGTACATAATTTTGCAGAAATTTTATATTAATTGCAAATAACTGAAAGGTAATAATTTAGTCTCTTTCGAGCATCTTATCTAGCAAGATTAATAAATACGTTATAATTTCTTTCATATTTTTCGAAATATTAATTTGTTAAAATTAAAATGAATCGCGCGCGCGCGTTTCTTTAAGTAGAAGATATTTGTATATAGATATAGGTATAGGTAACACACTTATTTAAGAAGCCGATATTAAAAATGTAAAATGAAATATCATGACAAATACATAACATGTCTAACCAACAAGTATCACGATGGGAGAGATAATTTGCTTCTAGCACTTTTAGCACTTCTAGCAACTTCCTTTTTTATCTGCAATATATCTTTCCGAACTCGACTGACAACTCTTTCTCGATTCCTTTAAAAATATCCTATAAAACCGATTAGTGGCTCGATGTGAATGAAGAGCTGCGAATATCTCTCAGTTGGAGATCGTGGAATCGTTTCTCAACATCATTGCATGAGAAAATCCAATTCGTCGATGAGAAATATAAGCAGCGTCGTTACGCGAGAACCGACTGCAGCTGCGACAGCATTTGGGGTGTGCGATCGAATACAAAACGGGTTGTGAGTAGCGAAGGAAAGGGGATGTAGAGTGCGATTCGACACAAGGGGGTAAAAGAAGAAAATGCGCGAGAGCTTTCACGAAGTGAAAACGCGGATTCACGTAAAGAGTGGATCAAGTACGCCGTTATGAGAAATCTGCTCTTATATTGCACGCAAGTTGAAAAGGCGCAACTGCGAAATATGGCTAAAAAGGGTAAATATTTTGCAACGCGACCGACACGACCTACACGACCCGATCGCGATATCGGTCTCTATATCCGTTGTCATAAAGCATTCTGACATCGGCCGGCGATATCGGTGGCGAAGTTTAGCCGCCACACGCTTTGCCATCTGACTCCACTATCTCGCGACATCTTTGCGATGCAACTTGTTCGTCGATCTGTCACTGTCAGCTGGAAAAATAAAAATTTTTCCGTGCATATGTCACTGTAAGTTTACGCTTTAGAATTATTCCGAAAGATAGTTTCTAAAATATCAAAGTGCCATTGCGGAGAATATCTACAAAATTTGTATAATAATTTTTCTTTACGATGCATCTATAAATCAATCTTTTACAAATTTTGAGTCTAATTTTGATGGAATATTTATTTGCAATATATATTCTTCTCATATTTATATGAGAACATTTAGTTCGCATACTTCAAATAATTTTAAATTATGTATTTTATAAAAAAATTATTGTATATTATGCAACAAAAGTTTTATAATTTCGAAGCATATTATATAGTTTATATTGAAATTTGTTTGAAATAGTTTATCCTTCATTTTGTGGGTCGAAGTGTTTCAGAGATAAAGACCAACTTTGTTTTTGTAAATATCATGTTTTTTATATTAAATTAAAAAAATGTCAAATTCACTAAATAAAAACATGTTAATTTTTATTAATCATGTACCTAATAATTAATGAGATATTTTGCTTCTGTTTTTCGAAAAGTTACTTTATATACAGTAATAATAAGTTTGTGATTCAATAACAGTGATGTTTCGCAGTGTTTACATACGTAGGCAACCGTACTCATAATCGAAATTCTTCCTTTTCTGAAATATAATGTATATATTAAAAATATTATCTATTTATAAATATATTGATGCAATGATTCAATCTCTAGTTAATTTTTCTAATTAACAAGAATGTATCAATCTAAATTTTTTCTGATGTTTCTTTAAGCGTAATGCATACTTTAAAAATTATTTCATATTTTCTAATATCGTTGGTGATTCATAATGCATGTTATTCTATAATCTTTGAAAAATGTATCGTTTAAAGTAGTATCACTGAGTCATTCTTCATTGTAATCTATTAGATATCCGTACTCTATTTGATATTCAAAAAGTCAATCTGCATATATGTAAATATAACACGAACTCAGGAAAAACAGCAGGAAAAAAACAGCAATTTTCAAGTTGTTTTCTTACATCCTTGTGATGTAAAGGAGATAATGACTAATCTTCGAAAATTAACGAATATCGGATCTCGAGTGACTCAGCCATCGTCAACTAAGAGTTAATAAGATACTCCATAGAATCTATTTTAGAAAAGAGAGAGAGATAGACATTAAGGTAAGATTACTTGTGTAACTCTGACAAGCACTGCTGTTATTGAATCTCCAACTTGATGTTGCGCTAAACAACTTTCCGAGAAACAAGGCAGAATATTTTGTAAACTATTAGGATTAAAGTTAATAAAGGATAATACGTTTTTATTCAGAATTCGACATTCTTTCAAACTTTAACACAAAAAATATTCTATTTAACAAAGTTGAGACTTTTAAATCTCTGAAATACCTATACATAATATCATCTATACATAAAAAAATACATGAACTACACGATGTGCCCTTTGAAGTTATGCAACTTTCGTATATAATAATTTGTTAGAAAAAAAGAAAATAATATAAAATAAAATGTTTAAACTTACACGCCCTAATATGTGTATATATAAATAATTTCTAAATTATATATACAATATATATATATATATATATATACATATATATATTACGGCGTGCAAGTTTAGATACCTCACTCTATATTTTTTGTTACTTCTTTTTAAAATACAATCAGATGATAAAATTGGCTGTGTCAAAATACAAATATTCAGTAGATTTCGCGAGATACAATACTAGGAATCTGTTTTATTGTTATGCGGATCTACATAGCTTTGTGTAATCCGTCGAATGAAACGATAGTACATCCTACATAACTCTTTGATTCGACAGGTTGCAAGAATAATCGTATTGCTACAACTCAGTCGATCCGTCATTCAAATATGTTTCTGCCGACTGTCATTTTGCTTTTCCATCAAGTATCTAACTACAGGGAATGAAATTTTCAGTAAAATGCATCGAGAATTATTACACAGATTAATAACTCAATATTATCTAATTTAACAGCGCCGACAAAATTCGTTCCGCGCGATAGTTTACATGAAATATATCGTGCTCTGTAACGGAAGTATGCTAATGATTATTTTATGCGAAACGATGGCCCCCCCTATTCTGCTATACACTGTGGCCAAACTTAATTTTCCGCGTAATTCTATTCTATATTTTCTGTATCGTACAATATTTTAACAGCGGTGCGCGGTGGTTCGTACGATACGCGATTTTGGATAATGAATTTGTAACAAAATGATGCGTAATGTGTTTCAACATAAAAATGCGAAGAGAGTATATAGAATAAACTTTAAATTTACTTATAAATTTAATCGTTCATTTTATGCAATTGGTTGCGTATTGGAATAAATGAAAAAAGATTAATTGTTTCATTAAAATATGTAACATGTTTGAATGTGCAGTAATTTTTATATTATATATATATATATATATGTATATATTGGATATACATATATATACAAATGTTATAAATCATGAAAATTTTTTGGGAATATCAGAATCAATCTAATTTAATAATGTTTATACAGAAATATGATAGAAAATAATTAATATAATATTCAAATAAAAATTGTAATATATGATATGTATTACGTGTAGAACAAAAAATTTTGCAGAAAATTAAAAAAATGTACCAGAATGTAGAATTATACACATATAAATTAATGCTATACATACAATTCTACATATTCATCTGCATAATGCTAACTATATATAATATTAATAATGCGGGACTGGAGATCTCTCGTTTCCTGTATTTTTACTATTTCCCGCTTCCTTTATTCTCGCACCCGTAACGAATTCACTCTGTTCTGCGAGATAACGAAAGCCGGCAATTTCACAATTTGATAAGGCGGTTTACGAACGTACCGTACAATAAATACTTGCCCTCTTCGCTTAACGTTTCTACAAAAAAACCTCGCCGTATGTTTAATCAAAACGCGCTACATGCACATTGTGGACCATACGCGCTCATTATCCGCTTTACGAGCTGCAATATAATTATACGCTTGAAAGCTATATCTCGATTAACTTTCGCAATTAGAGGAAACGACGAAAATTTCGCAAAGTTTACCGGCGGCTGTCGACCATAGTTTTAAGAACATTCGCCGGTACGCCGTCTTACCTCGTCAGGCGGAAAAATCGCATCAAAGCAATGCCCGGCGTTTGCAGCATCGTCGTAACGTTTTCGCTTACGAGAGTCAACATGGATGATTAGAGTAATGAAGGTTCGAAAGACGCAGTACTCTTAAATTTCGTTAGCGGAAATCAATTATCGCGTTCACGGTTTTAATTCGTCTAATTCCTGACCACAGAACGATAACCACGCTAATCTGGACTTAAATGACAGAAAGAAATAAGGGTAGAAGTGCAAATGAATGGAGAAGCAATAGAAAGCATCGTTTCCGTTTATCTGAAAGTACATCTTCAGTAATTTTTAATATTTTCATTACTTAATCCTTAATCCTTTATTACTTGCGTGAGATCCAGGATATCCCGGCCTTATAAATTTAAACGCTAAATGTACAAACGCTATTTATACACATTATTACATTTAGCGTAATTTCACGATTAAGAAATTTTTTTGTATTTATCTTTATCTAAAAAAAATGTATATAATGTTGTCATTCTTCATTTAGTTGTAATCAAAGAGAATAATGAAAATTGAAATATGTTGGAGTGTTAAAAACATCCCCCTAGTAGTTAATTACGTTAAAAACCATCAATAATCTAGATGTGTCTAGAATTAATTAATGATAAGGAAAAAATTAGCATAGTTGGTGTTGAGAGATTTCAGAAAATCCCTTTGCTTATTTATACATTAATTCCTTTTAAATAGTTTTTCAAAGAAAATATTAATTACTTGTATTGCTCATTTAAGATATTCAGAAACACAAAAAAATAAAGGGAAAAATGTAATGATATACTTTCAATTATACACTCATTTTTCACATAAACAAAAGTATACAATGTATTTGATATTGAAGAAGCAATCCCTTAAATTAAATCCCTCATATTAAAATATCATTTTGTTATTTTTAACTTCCATGTGTGCTAAAATATAAATCAATCTACTTCTGTGGTTAATTTTAAAATAAATAACGTCCATATTAATACATGCACTTAGTAAATAATAACTAAATTTGAGTCAAATTTAATATATTTTCTTGAGTTAAATTGTTTAATTTCCTTGTTTTAATTAAATTAACGACATATTAAATTAAATTAAATTAAATTAAATTAAATTAAATTAAATTAAATATTGAGTGTAGAAGTAGTGGCGAACCTATAGAAATGATTAAAAAGAACTCAAATTGGATATAATTTGACATTATGAATTTAACAGTGTAAAAGATAAAATTCAAACTCTGAGTTATAAAAGACCTTATATACTTTGTTAATTCAATATTACTTAATATTATGCAGTTATCAAATCAATGGGATCATGTTTAACATAATTCCATTTTATACGCGAACTTGATTTGCATTTAAATCGTAAAATCATTTGATCTGATTTTAATTTAAGTTTACTCATTGAAATATGAGATTTCCAATGTATTACTGAATTATAGCTTCATCTTTCATTACATGGATATTGCTAGATTTATGACAAATATATTTTAATTGAGTAGAGGTAAAACGATTCGACCAGACGAGAGTCGGTTACGATCGTAATCCAAACGCAGACGTATCCTTTATAACTTGGACCGAACGAAACGCACTAGTAGATGGATTCTGCTTAAAGATCGAGACGCGTTTGACGTAGAAGACGAAGAAAGACGACGTAGATGGAAGGACGAGGTGAACATGGGATATAACCATGGAGAAGAGCCGGACAGCTATTCAAACTATTCGAGTTGCAAGGAATTTCCTGCAGCCAGCCATCCCAATGTACACAGTTCGAGACGAAGGTGGATGGGGGAAGGGTTTACGCCTCCCCGTGCGCACATATACGCGCGTACACAAATCCGCCGGTGCCATAGTTTCCCGATGTAACCGCAGTCGAACGAGCACCGCCACCCTCCGAGTCACCCACTTCGAAACGCATTGTGGCACGTGGAATTTGTCTTCGGTCCGATGAATGGGATTACCTACCCTCGAATCGCCGTCGATTAAGCGATAGGGGCTCGCGACAAGGGAGACGGTCGTACACGTACGTTGCTACGTGCAGATATATCAAAGGCACATATGTGCGCGCGTGACTGATAATTGCCGGCGGTATGTCGAAAGGGTTGTAAAATCATTGAGCAGTGATGCTTCGTGAAAAACGATGTCTTGTTGATTGCGAGATTTGTAAATCAGTAAATCGGTACAATAAAATAAGTCATGCTACCTTACATTGTGTTATAAATTAATATTTAATTGCTAAAAAGTAAAAAACTATTGTAGCGTTCAAAATGATAATTAAAAAAAATTTGATAAGGCAACATAATAATATTCATAAAGATCATTAAATTTCGAAGATGATGCTTATTTAAATTAATTGATTGCATTAAAAATATTAAATCAGATCCAAGCTGTTCATCATGATAGATTATGCTTACTGCTATCTATGCTTGAAAAATTAATGTTTGACGCGACAGATTAAAGTTCAAAAGGTGAATACATAAAAGAAAAAGGATAAAAGAGAACAGATGATAATTTACGGACGATAATTTATGAAGTTGGCATAATAATGTACATTGTTGAAAACGTCAGCTTGAGAGAGCAATAAATTTTCCCTCACTTTCTTACGGTCGCGCGAAACCCCTGTAAGCTTCAAGCGTTATCGCGAGAGTTTACAGAAGACAGGTATCTCATTTCCGGAAAATCATGGTACAGAATTCCATATTGTAATTCTCGCAGAAGAGAAGTATATCTCATGTAAGAGAATTACATTCTCTACATGCGAAACTTACATTACGCTTCCGTATTCGATTTTCAACTTTGAAAGTTCCGAATGTTCGAATGTACGAAAACTCATAAATTATCCAAGCGATCTTATAAAAAGAAGATCTTGTAAAGATCTTTTTAGAATTTTGACTTTATTGCAATCCTAGATTTCAAAAATATTGGAATCCTTTCTCAATTCCCAAATTATATGACGTCTCTAGATTTCTGGAATCCTCTGGATTTTCCATATCCTCATGATGCGAGATGACTGAATTCTGAAAAGCTCTGTTCTTATAGATATGTTTCTTTTATGGAATGCGTTGCATACGGCAGATGTGAATGTCAACGTTGCACATTTAAAAAAAAATCTATAATGTTGGAAAATATGTTGAAAATGTGAAATTTAACATATTTCACGTCCCAAAAGTCTATCGACATTTGTACATTAATTTAATAAGATGAATATATTAGAAAATAACACAAACATTATGTAAAAATTGATGCAAAAAGATTTAACACTTTATTTGGAAACAAATCGTTGAAATATATTTTTTCGGTAAAATTAATAAATATTAACATGTACATTTATCTCTTATTCATTTATTTTAAATATTAAATGTCAATTTAACGAAAAATATTCAAATAATATAATCACCTAATCAAATAACATATTATATTATATTAACAATTGAATATGTTAAAAATTGAACACAAAAATTTTATTAAGGATCGATTTTAGGGATATACCGAATATTTAAAAATATCCGGTATTTGTTATCCGGTACTTTTTTATTATTCAGTCGGATATCATTAGTGTATCCGGCAATATATATCTAGCTGAAATTTTATATTGAAAATTTACGTTATTGACACAGAATTCTATTCTTTTCAGCTGAACTTCTTGTATTTTTCTCTTTTTCTTTTTAATTAAATTAGAGTGATAAAGAAAATTATTATCGCTTTCTCTTGCTTACCTTCTTTTTAATTTTGGGGAATTTATACTGGAAATTTATATTTGGGAAAAATATTATTAGTGTAATCCGGCCGGATATTTACTCTACTAGATATCCGATATCCGATGTCACATTCATTTCGGATATTCGATATCCAATAATTTCACGATCCGGTGCATCTCTAATTATATTTAACACAATTAAAAAATTGACTGTGTATCCTCTTAAAATCACGGATCTTTAATTATTTATTTTGCGCAGTGCTTTTCACTCTTGATAGAATCGCACTGAATTATACTTTGAGATTAAAAATCTATGTTGATTTTATACTCTTTCGTAGATCGACTTACGTACCGAGGCGAGAATATCGCTGCCATCTAATTCCTTCGGCGCCGCTTCCTGCCTGGAAGGGCGGTTGCTCGTATTACATAGGCAAACTGAGAAGCCTCGTCGATATTGGCGACACGAGTACGAGTCGTAAAAGATTCTCTTGTACCGGGCGCGAGCAGAATCCCCTCGTGATCGGAATAACGAGTTCCCTGACTCTCTGCACGAGCGATCCGGTGTGCGTGAATGGGACCCGTAGGACAGAAAAGGGAGTAACTTTTCTCTCGCAGCACATCGAGCGCGAGAAAGAAACGTGCTCGCTGCCGCGCTTGCCGATCGGGAACGTACAGAGTGCGATTTCCGGACGAGGCCATGAATTTTATTATAAAGCGCGCGCGCGAGAGAGAGAGTCGGAATTACATTTCCGATGTCGGACGAAGCGAAATTCGGCCCGGCAAGCGAGGATCCTCGATGGATATCCGGATTTCGCGCCAGGGATCCTCTTTTTATTCCGCTTTAATTCGCTCCGCGATCCGCTCTGGGATATCGTATGCACCAAATGGTGCACGAGATTTATAATCGTGCTGTAATTATTCTAAAATGATAACTACTGCCAATGTAGAATTAATGCGCTCGATATACGGGGCTGAGTAAATGTTTTGCGCAATCTGAATTAAAAGTAATTTACTATTTACTTGCTTTTTGTTTAAATCAACGACGGAAAAATGCATAAGTTTATTTATTTCATGCTTTACATTTATAACTTTTTTATAACTTTTATATTTTGTATCTATCTTTATTATTTGAATTTATATATGTACAAGGATAAGATACAAAGTAAATTTTTTAACTTTAATTTCATAAATTTTAAAAAAGATTTACCAATATTCCTCTGTACACACAGACACCAGAATAAATTCTTGCAATAAATGAAAGAGCCAATAAGATACTAGACCAACTTATACCGAGTCAAATATTTACGCTGTTCTTCTCAGAGAAAATTTGAAAAGCTAATATTAAAATTTGCTGAAAGCGTTTATCGAATCAGTTTCCGATGGTACGCGGGTGACATTAACAAAATTAATTGAACTGATTTTCCATCCACTGCAATTACGTTTGCACTGCCATTATAATTAATTACGAAAACGTATAAATATCAGTTACATTAATCGAGCGCGCATAGAAATTAATGTGTTGATCCTTTATTTAAACAAGATTAACCAGAAATTGCTATGTGCAGCGTTTAATGGTTTTATTCTAGCATGAAACCATCTCATTCTGTATTTACCAATAACAAATTGCAATTATATTATATAACTTCTATATTTTATAAACGAAATACTTGCTTCTCTCTAAAACCGCTCCTCATATTTTTTTTCTTCTTTCTTCTAAAGTGTTTATTTAATGTTGAAAATCCATTAGTTCAGCCATTCGTAATCGAATGGCTTGAATCCGAGTTCGTCTATAATGTACCTATTATTGTTGACTATGCTATTTGTGTTATCTGGGTTAAGCGCGCGACTGTCCTGTCAGTACAAAGTCCTTGGTGGGTCTCAGTATAGAACTGAAGCAACAATGCAAAGAGGATCCTTGAAGTGGTCTCTGGGTGACCCAGTATCGACTCCATCCCCATCCCCTACTCCTCAAGCATTGATTCACTATCTCGGTCGTTAGTTCTTGCTGCGGTAAATCTCATAAATTAAAAGCTAAGAATTAATTATAAAATTTAACGTGTGTATGAGAAAGAGAGAGAGAGAGAGAAAGATGCAATTTCATGTAAAATAATTTAATATTAACAGAAATCTTTATTTAATATTTTACTTTATTTAATAAACCACCTAATTCTTTCGATAAATGACTCTTTTCTTGAATAAACAATTATAAATAATACCATCACAATCTTCTTGAAATACCATCTTTTTATACTTTTATGTTTCGAATCAATACGTGTATCTAATAGATTAAAAAAAATGTTTTTTTTTTTTAGATTATGAGCTTTTTAACACGACAAAGTTATACATATATTATAACGTTTGCATCTTACTTCTGATTAATTTTTAAATTTGATCTTGATGTCAGACAAATAAAAATCTGACTCGAAATGATCACGTTAAACGTCTAACGTCCTACTGAGCACAGTAAAAAATACGGAGCATTATTTCAGAAAGCCATCATGATTATTTGCACGTTTATTACTCGAAGGTAGTGCTGTTTAATGGATACGAAGTGCAGCAGCGATACTCCCACGCTATAGAGTAGAGATGGCTGGAGAGAAACTCCAGAGATCACGCGCATTTATAAGACGAAACGCGTGACTCGACCTACGACGACGACGTTACTGGAGTCGATAACGGCGGTAGGGAAAGCCAATGGCAGAGAAAGCTCGAAACAGAGAGATGAAGAGAGAGAGAGAGAGAGAGAGAGAGAATCTCGGCTCTCTCGTAGAAAACGATGTGCACCGGCAATGTCGTCGCTAACGGCCGTAAATGGACGATCGTTGAGGAGGAATACGATGAGAGAGAAGCAGAAAGAACAAGAGAGCCCACACACCAGATGGATGAAGACAGTGGCAAGATGGGGTGGGAAAAGAGGAGAGAAGCAGGTGGGGGTAGTGAAGAGAAAAGAGAAAGAGAAAAAGGAGATACCTTTATTACTCGAAGAAGAGCGACCGAGAAAATAGAGAGACAGGTCGTCTTCGCCCGTGGCAGCCTGCCAGGACCTTGCGGAGAAGAACATGAGGAAGGGACCGAGGGTTGTGCTGGTTGCACGAATGGAACCCGCGGAAAGGAGGGTACGGCATATGGTTCACAAGGCACGCGCATCGCAGTATTGCTCCGAGATCATTTTCTATGCAAAATAAAATATTGCAAATACGGAAGCGGTCACACATGTATGTACACGCGTTCACGCATACACACACACACGTATAGACGAGAAGCTAGAAGGAGAGGGATAGATAGATAGAGAGAGAGAGAGAGAGAGAGAGAGAGAGAGAGAGAGAGAGAGAGAGAGGTGTCTTCGTTTTTGTGGATGAAGGGAGAATGCCACTTGGAGAAGTCGGTCTTTTGCAAAGTCGGAGTAGCAAGGAACATACGCGCAGACGTTGAAACATTCGATATCGTGAATTTGATATTTCCCTGGGGGGCGCACCACCGTCATACGTATTCCCGCCTATTTCCGTCGCTGTTTCGGAGGATTCCGGATTACCCAATCGGTCACCAATGGTGGTTTTAAAATATACAGAGCGTGCCGGAAGCTGCTCTTCCTCACTTCCTCTATCTATTATCTCTCTTTCTCTCTCTCTCTCTCTCTCTCCCTCCTCCCCTCTCCTTCTCGTTCGTTGCGAATTCCTCTCCAAATTCAAAGTCGATTCATCTTTACGGGAAATTCGATCGGAGCCCACATCGCTGGGCTCTCAACTTTTTAATTTTCAACTTGGTAATTAAGCGTGGGATTAAAACTTCGTTGAAATAAAGTCCCCTCGGGATTGATTGTGAAATAAGCTTTTGTTAGCCATTCACACTTTAAAAACTTAGTCCGCATCGTTTAATAGCTCTGTAATCGGGCACCTTTGAAATTTTCGTTAAGAGGATAGACTCACTGCGTATTAAAGGAATATGTATGCGATTCGAGCTAGAAATAAATTTTCCTCCAAAAGACGGGTACTATGAGAGGAGATGCGATTCATTGTGATACTTGACCGTGTGATTAATAGCGTTTTCTAATTTATGCAAAACCGTAATCGCACATCTATGTCGTCGTGTAGAAGCGACACACGAGAGCACGAAGGGTTAAAGATCGAAACGCGCATTAATCACGATGATTAATACGTTGTTTTACATGGAAGGGCGAACACCTCGAAGTTACACATTAATAATCACACTTATTTCGTCGAAGCGTATAATTAATAGTGGAGGGAATGGGTGTGGAACAAATTAGACACGACTGTTGAAAATTACATGATTCCGCAACAAAAATCTTATGCAAGGTTTGGATACATAAATTTACTGAAGAAAATATTTCATTTTTATTCTACAATGATTGTATTGGATGTTATGTAAAAAGTTAATTAACTTCTTAAATTGAATTAGTCTTATATTAAATTTCTGTTTATTCTTCACTACAATCTCAGATGTGATTGTGTTTAGAATCGAGAAGGCATATAAAAATTGTGGCAAATTATATTTGAATAGAAATATTTTTCAATAAAATAATATTTGCAATCGATAGAGAAAATTTATAAAATATATTGAAAATTATCTTTTTGTTTCAAGAAAGGAAAAAAATCAAATCATATTTATTCCTATACAGGATGTTCAATGAGACTTCTGCCAAACGCTTTTTGTAAACAGAACAAATTGAGTCGAAAAATCCTCTATCATTTTGCAATTTTTGCAATGTTAATGATATTAATTACTAAAAATTGCCGAATATTGGTCTTCAATAATTTTTTACTCAAATACTATCAACTTTATAGAAAAATAGCAAGAGATAAAAATTATTTATTTTCTTCTCATAAAGCTGTAAGAATTTTTTTTAGAATTTTTGATCAATTTTTTAGTACTGCATTTTCTTGGTAACTATTTTTACCAACATGAGAAAATACGGTATTAAAAAATTCTAAAAAAATTCTCAGAACTTTAATAAAAAAAATAAGCAATTTTTGTCTCTTGCTGTTTTTCTGTAAAGTTGACAGTATTCGAGTAAAAAATTGTTGAAGATCAATATTCGGCAATTTTTAATAATTATAACTAAATATAATATAAAAGATAAAAAAGCATAAATTATAATACAATGTGTGAACGCACTACATGCCGCATTCTTGCCGCATTCTTGGCTTTATAAATGCAATTCATCTCAGCTATCGGATGTCAGTTATCATTAACAGCTTGCCCAGGTCGATAATATAATCCCGTTCGTTTCTACAATCCATTCCACAAAGACATAATTACCGGCAAACGCAACGATCGCACGCCATTGCTTGGGTATTATTTCGACAGTTTACAAACTCTGATTTCCTCTTTCCTGTGGCATTTAAAATACCGGTGCTTCATGCTAACGTGGCTTTCGGTCGCGCGCACACGTGAATGCGCCATTGATCGGATAATGACCGATTTAGACGTGAATGAGGAAATGATCGTCTGTAAAATGACGCGTGTTACTCGATCGAGCGAGAATCAAAATTTTATTCAATTATACCAAGCAAAAGTAGTCCGCGATCCTCATTCAAATGAAACGCTTTCACTTAGAAGTGAAATGTATTTGTTATTAGTTATTAATATAAGATATATAAGTATTCATATAACTTATATTAATGTAACAATACACAAACATTCTTATATGTGTGCTTACATTATATAAGTATATAAGATGTTTGCGTATTGTGCCGATTGGAATATTTATTAACTCTATATTACTTACATGGTTTTTCTTTAATGTAATTATTTATGGTGATATTTTTGATACTCTAATGTTATATCTTAATTTTCATTGCTCTCTTTGATGATTTACAATTAAATAAAAATTGATGATATTCTATATAAAAATAAATGCAAACAATTTTTTAGATTGTGAAATAATTTGCGTTAAATATAGTAGACAATGGGTATAAATAGCATTCATACATTCAACGAATTTACAAGGTTGATATTCTAAACATCCCACACGAGCAGAAGAATTAATAGATATCATTTGGCAAAGAAGGAAAAAGTTTGTTATTATTAAAATTAGGAATATACCGGATGGTAAAATTTCCGGCGTCAAATTTTTTTCGGATATCCGATATTCGCTTAATATCCGGTAGGACAATTATCCGATACCGGATATTTCCTCGAATATTCTGCCGGATACCTGGAAAAAGGCTTCCAAAAAAAAAAAAAAGAAAATGTAGCGATAATAATTTTCTTTGTCCTATGTGAAAAAAGAAAGAGAGAAAATGAACTGTACAAGAAATTCAGCTGAAAAGAAAAATTAGTTCTACATTAATGACGTAAATTAATTCTACATTAATGACGTAAATTATCAATATAAAAGTTCAACAGAATATATTACTAGATACTATAACGATATCCGCCTATCCAATCGGATATATAATAAAAAAATGCTTCATAATGTCGGATACCGAATATTTCCGGGAATATCCGGTACACTCTTAATTAAAATATAAAACTGGAACTTACACGGAAAAAACGATTTTGCTGAAACGTTCAAAAATTTAACTAAATATAAGTCTGAAGTAATTTTGTTAGTCCATTAAAATAATTATGTATATAGGAAATTTGAACATAATGAGCAATACTGTAAAAAATGTAATATTAACTAGCTTTTCGTAATTTAATCAAATTACTTTCAGATCTGTATTTAGTAAAATTTTTCGATACTTTAGCAAAATTATTAATTTTCCATGTAAATTTAAAAAACAGTATTATTAGATACTTATTTATACATGTACATTTCGTGAAATTGCAACGAAAGGTTAGTTAGAATAGGTTAGTTGAGGAAGATATTTGTGCTGTGTGTGAAACAACCGAAACTTCAACTGTCTCGAAATTCGAATAATGATCGATGCGGCGAGCCGGGACACAACGGGACGGCGCGGCGCGGCGAGGCTTCGAAAACGAGATCGAGCGGAACGGAGTCGAGCAGGAACGGCGCGGTGTACGAGCAGAAAACGGACGGATGGTATGTAAAAGCGCAGAAAGGAGAGGCGGATGACTTCGTGTTGAACGGCACGGATAGGTTATTCGCAAATGGAATACGTATAGATCGCAGCCGCGCGCCGGATTGGGGACGGTGATCGATGGATGGTGGGTGGATTGGCTTCACCAGGATCGACCGTTAGGAGATTGACCTCTGTCAGAGGTTTCTATTACGACGTCCTCGAGTCCTGCGGCGTACGAAGGAAACGAGGGTCGTACTCGCCCTATCCGAATGGAGCCGCACAGCTTTCTGCGGAAAGCTTCGCCCCGCTCTTTCGCACCCCTCTTTCGTCTCGATTTACACACGCCGATTTTCACATCCGTTCCGTGAAACGGATTCCCAATATATATTATGCACGAAAAAAAATTTGACGCCCCACCAGTTAACTGAAAAGGACGAAGCTTATAAAGGCAAGTCTACGCGTTCCTTCATCCGCGGATTTGTAAGATGGTTTCTTATTATTTCCGCTATAAATGATGTGTCGATACTAAAATGGATGGACGACATTGAAAAATACAGCGTTATTCAGATATACTACGATTAGCTTTGTTCACAGATGTTACCGAATGAAACGATACTTTCTGTGCACGTTTTTCATTAAATGATCTTTTTTTAATTTAATAATTTTATAATTTAATAATGTAAGTGACTAGAAAGGAGAGGAGGAAAAAAAAGAACTATTAATACCTAACATTTATATATACATATATATACATATATATGTATATATAAGTTGTTTATGCTATATTTAAGTATAAATGATTTACTACACACACGGAAAGAATGAACTACACGGACGGTTTTGCTCAAGTATCTAAAAATGAAACTATGGATATATAGATAATTTTGTTGGACCATCAAAATAAATAGGACGCTCCAACTGAGTACTAGAATGTCCAAACTTTTCGCAACATTGTTCATCTCATATTTGAAATTTCTACCTAATTATTTTGATAATCCAATAAAATTATTTTCATATTTGTATCTAGCTAAATTTTTCGATATTTCAGCAAAATCATTCTTTTTCTGTATAAATGATTTACTATATTTAAGTCATTTATATTATGTTAGTAGCTGAAATTATATGTATTAACGAAATATAAGAGGTTGTAACATAATCTTCACAGAAATGATAAAAGATTAACTGGTTTTACTGAAAACCAAACCAAAGATTTACAAGTTTCACCTCATTTAAGTAAAATGATTGTGTAAAATTAAAGAATTCTAATCATAATTCTCCGCTGTTAATTAATATTTGATAGAATTGTAAAATCCGTTAACAACTTAATTTTGCCATAAATTATTTAAAGCCATTTAGCATTTAATATTAACAAGTAATCGGTTGAATTAAATTGCTGTTCCGAAATCCTCCGGAGAGATACAAATCTGCTGCTTACGTACTTACAGAACGTTCTGCGGATCGTATATCATGGAGTTCTCTAAACGAGAGCGTCGCGTCTTCCGATTTGGCTCACGGTGTCCTTTAAACTACCGGCGGACGAAATATTTATCGTCGCATTCGATACGTTGCATTCCCGATATACGATCGCGGTATATATATTTTCCATGATCAATTCGAAAGAGCCGCTTCCGGGAGATTGGATAACTCGCGTTGTTCCGAGAGTACACGAAAGCCTGTGGATCTTATCGTGCCCAGCGATGCATAGCGAATAATAGCCAGCGCAGGTTTCCCGCTCGATCGCATGAACTAGAGCACATAAAAGAAAAAGAGAACAGACGAAAGAGAAAGAGAAGGACGAAATGCAAGCATTCATATGGGAGTCGATTGACGAATGATATATCTTCGCACACGTTTTAATTTCAAACTGCATTATATCGTGCAATGTCGAGGTATTTGTTTCTCACATATAGATGTTTCATTTTTAATCTTAACTCTTCAAAGTGATGTCAAAATCTGTAATACAATTACTGATGATAGGTCTGTAAGATAAAAGTGCTTTTCATCTGTGAAACTTGTTTGAAATTATAGTGCTTTTTAATCTGTGAGGTTCACTCTAAATTTTTGGGAGTGAAATTTCACTCTAATGAAAGTGATAGTTGCGCCAGTCCGGTAAGGAGTAAACTTCACTTCACTCCTTCAAGAGTGAATTTTTTAATCTAAAAAATCAATTTTAATGATTAATATCTTGTTTGGCGAGACAGAGCGACGCTTTTTTCTGCCATATTTGTTCATTTTGTGCAAAAACACGTCGAATGAGCCTAATAATTTTTAGATTAGATGTAGAGAGGCTAAACTTAATATTTATCAGAGTGAAATTTCAGTCTCCCCCTTCGGAGAGTGAAATGTATTCACTCTCCATATAGATTGAAAATTGACTCCCATTTGGAGTGATTTTTCATTTTCTAAGAGTGAAAATTTTACTTTTGTCGGACTGGCGCAACTATCACTCTTTGTAATAGTTTGGGAGTGAAATTTCACTTCCAAAAATTTAGAGTGTTAAATGTAATTTGTATAAAAAAAAAATGTGTGACGTGTGATGTGTAACGTGTGTGAATAGACGTATACAGAAAATGTACACATAAGGAATATATTATATAATTTACAAATGTGGAAAACTTCATTTACTTTTCATAATTTATTTTGTGCTTGGTGTAATATTGGGTATATCAAAACTATTAGGTGTTGGAATTAATTCGTAGCGTTTTACAAGTGATGGGAAGTACTTTCATTAATGTATTTTTTAATGCTCATGTGAAATAAATAACATTCTTTCATTAAAAAACGCTACGAATTAATTCCAACACCTAATACATTTTTTTAAATTATCAACAGTTATATTAAAATTGGATTATTGCGCTATCCACATAATACAGCGATAACATTGATAACTGATTGATACGTACATATTCCTGTAACAGTCCGTGTCTTATTGCCTCGTTATATCTATGACAACGCTCGGTGCAGTTCCGATAACTCTTTTACGTAAACCCGGAGGTCACGCCAGCATAATTACGACTGAAGAGCAAAATGCGACGTAACCCAAGAGTGAAATGAGTTTTCAAGGCGATTTGACGAGATTAATCAATCCGTTTTACTTAATAATTATTGTACACCCTCACCGACCTGCCATTTGCGGGGGCGACACTTTGCCGCATCTGTTTCGACGGCACGACTTAACCCAAATTGCTTTCCTGAAATCGATTACGGTATATAACACAGTCGCAACGCTGAATTTCTATTACCGGATACGATTTCGAATTGAGTGAGAGAGAAAGAGAGAGGGGGGGTGGGGGAGAGAGAACTGGTGTTGAAAATCTGCACAAATAACTTTGACGAACCTCCCATGATCGTTTATCGTTAAATGAGATTGGGATCTAAATTATCATCATATTACGATATTATTGTGGCTATTACTAAAATTCAATAACGTTATATTATCAACTATATTGAAATAAACAAGAGATTGTTGTTAATCTTTGTAACACAATGATACTCTCTCTCTTTAGAAACACAACATTTTTTATGTTTTATATTTTAATTTACAGAATTATTTTATTTGGCCGTCGCCATGCAAATAACGCATTGTTATCGATAATCTACTGACATGTATCGTATATTACATATAATGATGCCTTCGGGAAACCCTGAAAGGCAAACAAGAAAACATTTTTCTCTTAAACAAGAGACATTTTTCCTTTAATGGTTGCATGAAAAAAAATTAATGACAAAAAAAGTAATCCAAATGATATTTTGATTAACCAAAAAAAAAATGTAAGAATGTTCTCTTTTCTAAAGAAAAATATTATTTCTTATTTAATAAATGCACGGAAAAAACAATTAATCGTTAAAGAAAAATTCCATACGATTTTATCATTTCCTTATGTCTAAAGAGAACATACTATTAGAAATATAATCAAATGACATTTTTACAAAATCCAATTTTTACAAAACACCCTTACTATCTTTTGGCAACGATTTTGATATCTTACAAGATTATAATAGAATAATTCATCAAAATTAATGTAACTCGAAATATAATATTATCGACAGTTTATTTATATTTACCTTGATCAGTTAAAATCACTAAATTCAAAATAAAACTTTTTTTTGCAAAGTTTCACCAACGAAATTGTTTTAACTCTAAATTCTCTGTAGGAAGACTCCTTTTTATCAAAAATGAAACAATTCAAAATGAGAATTCTCTCTTGTAAAAAATAGTATCTCTTTGAATGACGCAAGTGTTATTTGGCGGATGAAGAATTTTATCTTCTTAGAAATTTTCTTAAGATCGTAAACCGTGATTACACTACTAACTAGTAGGGAATAAATACCTTTTTAATGATAAAGCTGGAGTAAAGTCTTAAGTAAAGTCTTAAGTGCTTAAATAATTCGATGTGAATTTGTATACTACATTTATATATTACATATATATGTATATTTATTTAAATTGCGCGCTGAATTAATTTTTCGGACTTTTTGACAAGCAATTTAATATGTAAATATGTAAATTAGTTTATTTTGGCTGAACGATAGAGTAATTAATCTTTACCTAATTCGTTCATGGTAACAATTTGAAAATCATATTCGAGTTGTGTTATTTTTGAAGTTAAGGAACTTTGAAGTTAAGGAGAAAGGAAAAAAAAATATCTGTCTTTGGATTATTCGTCTTCATCTCGTTTAAGTAAGACGTAACGTATGCAACAGCAATTGAAATCCGGCAAGAAGCGTTAATATCATGAGACGAACGAATGATGCTAAGGAGAATCTTCGGCAGGTTCCGATAACGCTCCAGAATTTTCAACGTTCGTCTCTCACCGTTTTTCGCCGCGGCGTGATTTCCTGCACCCTACACCTCGATCCAGTCGCAAAATCGCACGAGGAAAATCGCGGAATAGAACGAGGCGTCGAGGCACGGACGTTCGGGCGCGTCGTTCGTTCGTCGATGGTGCTGTGGCTGAAGGTATGCCCCGTAAGAGACGCCCGAGGGATGGAATGAGTTTTCCGGACGATTTAGTCAGGTATTTATTTGGCCACCTCCGCGCGTCTCTCGCGCCCTCACCCTCACCTCTTACCGACATCTTCGCGGTTCTCGCTCCCGAGACTATCTTCCGGGAAATGCCTGACATAATGTAACGTCGTCGAGCTATGCGCTCTTCCTCCACTTTTACCCTCTTTCCTTCCACACACTCATCCTTCTGCCGTTCTTTCGGTTTCCCTCGTTTCCCACCTTTCTGTCTTTCGTCTTTCTCTTCACGGTTACGTTAGAGTGTACTTTTTCTCTCCCTATCTCTCTTCTATCGATTTCTATACAGATCTTTGAGATGGAACCGTACGAGCTATTTTTAAAGGAAATATTAGTTATTTGGTTGATTTTATTTCTGCGAATATATCGGTACTCCGAAACACGAATCGTTATAATGCCATTGTATTTGGAAGCGAGCTGCTAATGTGGTAAAGTGATACGTAATACAAATATAAATATTGATCCATGTATTTTTAAGTTACTAAAAAGTTATTAGAAAAATATTGATTGGCATTTCAATAAGTCGTTGACGTCTTTGTTCCTTATATATTATACACTGTAATATAACTTTACTATAGAAAATTATTTCATTATAATAAAATTATTAATTCTTATTGTTAATTTTTACTCATATATAACATATTTCTATTAAAACCTTTTACATAATGTGTGTTTTCTCTTAAATTTAACAAATTTTTATCCAATAATTTCTTTACAGTACCTATTTTTTCATTGTTCACTATATATATTTTTTTTCACGCATTTCGTCATTTACAGAATTTTTAATAGAAAATAAAGAAAGAACAAAAAATCGTTAATGAGAGTTTACAGATAATCTCGAATAAGGAATGAGAAGGAAGGAGGAAGAGAGGTAGAGAGAGAGGGGTTGCAAATTATCCCTTGGGATGGTGTAGCTCGCATCGAAGAAGCGACATCGTATCGCATCGCGTTCATCGGTGTGAATTTCTATATCAGTCGCGATATAGTGGTATGTCTGATAGACCATCTTATCACGAAATAAGAAATCACGTTACGAAACTCAATCACGGTCGATCGTATCGAACATACAAGATTTGTCCCAAAAGTATTCGACCTCTGCGTATCTTTTCTTTGGGCATCTTCTCTCTCTCTCTCTCTCTCTCTCTCTCTCTCTCTCTCTCTCTCTCTCTCGCGATCTCTATTATGGAAACAAGAATTTAGTATTTAAGAGGACTTTGAAGAGTAGCGCCATCATGATCCAACAACTCTTCCAATACTTGTGTGAGCATCGCAAACTCCGAGCGTTGTATTTTACAATGACTGAGCGAGTCGTTCCAGTGCTCAGGCAAAATCAAAAGAATTTTTGAGATTGCCGAAAACATCTTGGAATCCATTAAAAAAGATCTTGAATTACTCAAAGGGTTATTACTGGCGATGACCGATGAAACATAGGTTTATGGCTATATACGGCATAATTTTTTACTCGATTCACTCGCTCGGTCATTGTGAAATGCGATGCGTTCGGAGGTTTCGATACTCACACAATTACGTAAGTACCATTGCCGATTGACAGCTGAGTCGTGCCTCTTGATAAGGATACTCCTCAAGGTCCCTACTTAAGGAGATCCTAAAGAGGAACAGTCATATTGTAAATAGCACTCATACACAGACGATTTATGTGTGATTAACACATCAGTATACATCAGTATCACGTATGCTTATACATATGCACACAAATTTTCGTATAACAATTACATTTTAATTAGATGTCAAAGTCCAATTTTAAGAACTCCACGCTGTTTCTTTATGCAAACCACTTGTACAGTTTTTATATGAAATATGTATTGTCACGACATGACAGCTCTGAACCATCATATTGGACTAAGAAATAATAAAGATTTCAATTTCGAAATTTTTCGGCGTTCTCAGCTACTTCACAGACACGTATTAATGCACTTTAATCCTTGAAATCCTTAAATAATGAATTGTTTCCACAATAAAACGAGAGAGAGAGAGAGAGAGAGAATGGCCAAAGGCACAGATAGTCGCAGAGATCGGGTACTTTTGATACAGACTTTGTATCTCTGCATTAAGACGCTCATAATGTCATAAATTATTGCAGTAACCATTGCATAAGTAATTTTGCACATAACGATGTATTTCCTGGATATAATTTTGACGTTCCTCTTGCATGTTTCTCCTACCAAGCTTGTGTAAAAATATATTTTATTATTGAGTCAATGTTTTTTAAACATGAAAAGTAAAACTTCTGTGTATATTTTCTGGTTTTCCTTAAACAAAATAAGAATTTATCTTTAATTTTTTTTATAAAATAAGAAAAATAATAAAATCTCTCTGTATTTTCTGCTTTTTCTTTAATAAGATAAGAATATGTTTATTCTTTTTTTGCAAAATAAGAAATAAAATTTCTTTGTAAATTAAAATTAAATTTCTACACGATAACGACAACCGTATCTGGGATAATGATTTACTGCCAAGATTAATTAAGATATATGATTAAGTTAATGATTCGTAACTCGAAAGGGTAATCACTTAATGTGATCGTGGGACAGAGTCCCCGAAATCATTATAAAATTTATATGAAATCCCAATTTGTAATCCAATAATTACAATTAATGTGCAACTACGAGAAATAATTGTGTAATATTAGATAAAATCATTTATTTTACCAAATGACTTTATATATAATAAAGAAAATATTTGTCATCAGATGAAATCGTATGAAATCAAATAAAATAATATAATCTGTGAGACACAACAAATATTTCAGCGAGTGGTTACCTTGCCATCGTAGCTTTTTCTACGTTCCGAATAAAGCTCACTACTGTTTTCCTGTGAAATTTAAAGCTTGTTGAATATCAAGTCACAGGTCGATGTGCAGAAGCTGGAAAACGTTAACTGACGAATACTTAATGCTCCGGTGACGTGTTTCACCTGACCTGCGAAGAGTGGTTCCCGTAATATCGCATGACAAAAAATCACAGGTGCACTTTAGACAACGATTATAATTCGACACGAATGCGAGAATACCATGTCGAATTGACAAGGAAAAAATAAAGACGAATACAAAGCGGAAACGCGTTATAACTTTTTACACGTTGTAAGAGAAACCAATATCTGCGATTTGAAACGTGGAACGAGAAAAACGGAAATCTATCTTTCGAATGCAATGAATACATTCCAAAAAAAAAAAGAAGTAATTTTATTCCTTAAATTAACACAGATTTATCTAACGAGTCGACTGTTTAAAGCTTTTAACGAGCGAACGAGCGTCGTTCCACTTTCATCGCGGTTCGCTTAATCGATAAACGAATTTTTATTTATCGGAGGATTAACGAGTCTCATTCGAGTTCGTGCGAATCGAAATGCGCGCCCTAGTCAGGGAATGGAAATGATCGCGGGTCAGAAGTTTATGAGATCACGCGGCCTGGGAGAGGTTTTTACCACGTTGCAAAAAATTTCCATTTGTGATAATACCCCAGTTTCCCGCGGTGGCGCATAACCGATTTTCTCACCGCTTCGTAATGTAAAAAGATAGGGACGTAAAATCCTTTAATAATCGTTACACTATCCGCATGTTATGAAACAAGGATCTCTAATTCTCCCTTGTTCTACGCTTTTTTTTTGTTACTTATTTAATGTCCACTGACATATTCCCTCTTATCATTAAATCTTGATATCTGAAACACTAATTGATTTTTAGTATATTGCCTTTTCCTTAGAAATTTCCATAGCAATGTTGAATCTTACATTTTAGAATTTTGCCAGGATACGATAATACGCCAGAAAATACCCCAACTTATATACTGTTACTGATATACTTGGCAACGATATGCGGGAATGTTTTTCAATTCTACGTGTTTGCAAAATGAATTTGATATTTCTTTCGAATCTCTCCTTAAAGGAATTTTACAATAAAGCTCGTTATTTAATTACAAAAATAAAAGCTGAATCAAGAAAAATCGATTTTAAAATATACATACACATATATATATATATATATGTACACAGAAAGACAATATTATATAGAGGCGGACAAGTCAAGAAAGCAATATCTGTATATAGAGAATACGTCATGTAATGTCATCATTGAATCTAATGCAACAACCGTTCACTCGATCAACGCCACATCTTATCCTGCCATTCTCTTCTTCTGCATCGACTTGCCATAGAAACTGGATGCAATCGATAGGACATCTTTCCTCTAATTCTTCTACTTCATTTCTCCTCCACGCAACTCCACAGCCGTCCCTTGCCTCTGTTCTACCCTCTCGTTCTCATATCCCGTTCTATCGCATTTCCGCTACCCTCCTACTTTTTCATAAAGCCGACACTACCTATATGCGAACCGAACGAAACCACGGACTGAAATTAATCATCGGTCGATTTTAATATCGTGACCGCACGGAATATCTATATCTATATCTTTCCGAGAGGAGAAAGAGAGAGAACAGGGAGGAGATGAGGAAGAGGGGAAGAAGCACCTGCCCCGTAATTTATTAATTCATTTCTGCGCACTTGAGAGAAGAGAAGAAGAAGAAGAAGAGGGTGCCCAATAATTCTAATTTGACCGCGCGGTCGTTAAGCGCTTTCCGATTCGGCTCGCACCCTCCACGAGAAGGAGGATAGAAAATTGAATCGGCGTCGTCTTACGTAAGTCGATGAGGCTTAAAGGGGTCGGGCGAGTATTAAGTGACGCGACTGCAGGGATGGGAAGACGAAAGAGCCGAAAGAACGTAAGCTACATATATACCTATCCTCGCTTCCAAATCCATTTACGTGACGTCGCACCATTTCTTCGCGGGTCCCATGAGGACGAGCTTCATTAACGTCACGCGCACGTTGTCATAAATGCGCAGATGTGTATATATTTACATGTAGATGTGTGTCTGGATGAGCGTATACGTGCGTCAACAAGAATACACCTCCTCCCTAATAGCTTCGTCGACCCGCGAACGTTTACATTTGTCATACGCGACACGTGGAGAACACGCTATGACGTCGCGTCGTTTTTTTTCAGAGATTATCAGGTCGAGACATTTCGGTGACGTTTTCTGCCTTTTAGAAAGAAGATCGTTTCCCTTTTCCATTTCTTTTTTCCGTAAAGCGTAGCTATTCGGTCCGTAAAACTCGCCTGTGTCAGCATAATGTGGCTGGTTTTTGAACGTCTCTCGTGTAAAAGCGAGCAATGTCAGTGTCGAGTCTTATAATTATTTACCTCACTATTCTTGACGGGAATATAACAATAATTTGCGGTTTAAATTCTGTCTGTGAAAAATGCACGGGTATAAAAAAAAATAGAATCCGACGTGTACAGAGTGTAAAGAGAAGCGGATACTCGAATCACGTGTTTCGCGCAAAAGTTAACTTCATGACAGAAAACATTGTATCGTTTCGTGCGCCCGAGACGAGCTTCATTAACATCACGCGCACCAGTGTGAATTGTTGTACACAACTTTCTACGAATATTCTGTTACACGTCCGCATTCTGTTATACACTCGTTTATACGATATCTTTATTTCTCGCGGACTTGAAGAAAATAATTTCTAGTATTTTCTGCTACGAGAATATCTTCTTCTCGTTGAAATCGACCGCATACGAACTCGCCGTGACAATAGAGTGATCGATCTCTAAACCGTTGAACGTATCTCGCGAATATACACGCGCGTCATTCTGTCTCGCGCGATCGCGGTGTTCATTATCGAGATTGAATTTCCATTTTTTTTTTGTTTTGCTCAGACATACGATGATTAACTTTACCATGTCGTCTCGTAAATCTTATAAGAAAAATAAAAACTTAAGAATAATAGTCAAATAAAAGACAATACATGTTCATGATACTCTAAAAAGATTTTCAAAAATGAGTTTCAAATCATTAATATTTTAAATCATTAAAATTTTAATAGTAATTTTAAAATGCAATTTTAGTGTAATAATGATTACGGAAAAATAAAAACGATTATTAACTGATTATGGAAAAATAAAAAAATTTCTTTTAAAGTATATACCTTTCCTTTTTTTTATCCTTCTGTCTTTTTCTGTAAGCAAAACTTAAAAATGTTTATTTTTAAATTATGTCATTGTTATAGCCAAGAAAAGGTTTATTACTTTATTTATAAATTAGTTTTTATTACAGAAATCGTGTACAATACATTCGAATATTTGATTTTTTATATTATGAGTATATTTTATTTATCATTTGCTCTAATTCTTTGTATTACTTTTTATACTCAATTTCTATAACAAGTACGTAATCTAAAAAGTAACTTATAAAATAACTTTTCCCACGATCTTGGTTGTAGCGAATGGACGAAATTGTAGGTATACAAAATTTTGAATTTTTGAAAAGATATCGCTCTTTCGTTTCGGAAGTGAAGTAATTTAAAAAAAAAACGTAATTTTCGAGTTATTATATTGTATTAAATACACTACGAGCTAAACACAAATTCTCATATCAAAGTGAACTAAATTTTATTAAAATCGTTGATAAAAAAATATCATCAATTATAATTAAAAAAGAATTATTTTTTTAAGGGTTGTGAAACGAAAATGACAAAAATAACTTTTGATCATATTAAAAATATATTTTTTGCGGATTAGTTAATAATTATTAAGTTGAAAAAAAATTTTTTTCTTTTTCTGCACTAAAAGAAAAGATTGGCTACTACAGCAAATTAGATGATAAAACATGGTATAGCATTTTTAATTGGCTGCTGCAATCAATTAAAAATGCTATGCCATATTCAGCCAATCTTTTCTTTCAGTATGGAAAACTTAATTTTTTTAAGTTATATTAATTTTTTGAGGTAAAGAAGCGATATATTTAACTTTTTGTTATTATAAATTCGAGGATTATTATATCAGACAAATCAGATAAATGATAAATTACATTACATGTATAAATATCCTTTCGTCTTTTTCTTTTCTTTTTAATATGAGTTTCCGAAAATTTCGGTTTCATATCCATCCGATGTGTGTGTGTGTGTGTCACTTAGTCAGACTGTCATGTCAAAATTCAGGAGTCCGCAGATTATCTGCATGAATTTAATTGCAGGAGCGTGTAGGTGGAGAAGAGCGACTTACTTGGTCGGCCTTTGGTTGAAGCAAAGCGAAAAGAGGGCGCGCCGCGTCAGAAAAATAACTCCTAAACGAGGCGAATTCGACGTGAATTTTCAGAATGCTGCAATCGGCATGAATGGGGATTAATTGATGGTCCTCCTCCCCTTTCGTCCCGGGCGTCGTTCGTGTTTCACGTCGGGAGATTTTACAAATTTTCATTACACACAAGCCAGCCGGTGCCGGCGAACGAATGGAGGCCGAAAGCTCCGCGAGCGAAAAAGCATCGAGAGGACGCGCAATCTCGATTACTCGCGCCCGAGGACGGGCACAGCTTTACGGACAAACTCATTCCGGCATAACAAATTATTCGGGGAAAACGGCGGGAATTGTGCAGAAGCGACTAACAAGAAAGTAATTTGGTGTCACTCGTTTTATGCGACATCCCGAATTCTGTGGAGATTTCCGTGCGAACTCGGCGCGAAATTTACTCGCGGATTAATAAAGGGAATATGTGCTTTTAAATATATAGGTATCTGTGAGCCATAACGCTTAAATATTTAAATTCAAGTAATTTACTTGCTGATAATTAGAAACTCTATTTCGATAATTTGTATTCATTAAACCCTGTTACATCGCGCTTCGATAATTTGACGTAATTTTGTTGATTATACTGTCACTGATTGCGAATAAATATTATAACAAAATTCAAATGAATTCTTTACAACTGAAATGGCAATATAGGATATGACATCTAAATGCACGACGTAATACTTCTATGTAAATTTGTTTAGTTGTCTATGAACTATTTTAATATTATTACATTAATATCATACTGATTTCAAAATTGCAAATTAAGAAACATTTGCGCTGCAGATTTCAAAAAAAGAATCTTTAATGAACAATTTACAAGAAATTCACTTAGATTTGTCTGAAATAATAATTAAATATTTTGATGGAAAATTGATATTTGGGAATATCCTTTATATAAAATGTATAAAATACAGTTGGTATCTTCTAAAGGAGAAATTTATTAAATCCAAAACTGTTCGTAGTACAAGTTAAAAATATAATCTAGATATTACTTTAAGCGAAAAGAATAATATTAAAAAATGCGCTGCTCATTAAACTGATGCTAAAAATTACGCGACGCAAAATTGACGAGGCTAACTCGACGATGCAATTTTACAGTGTAGCCTTTGGTATAGGATCCGGAGACGAACCGAAACATCGAGTTCATCGATACCCATGAATATTGATCGGTCGCCGATTAGAACGCCTCCTCGCCCGAGGCGAGGGATCGTCTATGCGATTCGAGAAAGAAAAAGTTCGACGAGAGGTAACGAGCGATGGCGTGTTTCTTACAAATCTTTTTACAGCGCGTTCAACAGGACCGCGTTAATTGGACGAAGTGATGGCGAAAATAACAGATTGAACGTGTCGAGTGCATAATTTTGCGAAATACAAGTGAAACGAAAGGGATAGTTGAAATGAAATAACAAAATGTTTCCTCCGACGCGAACTTTAAAGTATAAATATAATAGACTTAGCTGCGTAAAACGTTATCGTTTAGCTTTATTCATCTCGCGAAAGTGATACTTGTGCATCGTTCTTATGGTAATCTCTTTCCTTTCTTTGCGGGAAGAAACAGATTTAGCCGCGTAAGGGTTCAATTATGTTCTTTCACAAAGGCAAAAAAAAACTCTTCAACATAAAAGCGCGATCGTAATTGTGGGTTTTCTTTGCGTATCATCTTTCACGATTTTAACTTGAGTCGACAAATTAATCTTGGAAAGAGAGGAAAAGGAAGAAAGAGAGGGAGAGGGGGAGAGAGAGAGAGAGAGAGATTGCATTTAAAAAAGATGTTTCAGTTCTATGATATAAAATTATCTCAATATTTGTGTAAAAGCCACTTTTATTTCTCTTCGCGTTGCGTTATTTTTTCACATCCTTTATTTACGGCGATACGATAATTGAAAATGTAATCTAGAAAAGATAACAGTTTACATTATGCTCGCCTTATAAAGCACTCAATAACTGCCACCGATTCGATATTTATTATCAATAAAATGTATCTTCTCATTGAAAAATATATATTCCCGTGAAAAGTTGCAACTTCTTGAATAATCACTTCGATAAATAGCTCCTTTCTCATTTAACATTTATATGTAAAGCATGTTTAAAAATATTAGAGTATGTACTTTGTATTACTACTTTCGAACAAATTGCTTTTACGTGCGCACGTTTCACTGAAATTATTCCTCTCTTTCTCTTCTCTCTCTCTCTCTCTCTCTCTCTCTCTCTCTCTCTTTCTCTCTTTCTTTCTCTCTCCCTTTCTCCTTTCCTCGTTCAAGCTGCTATGCGCAAGTCATATAACAAATCCATACTTATTCAATACGATAGCATGAGAACCATTAATGAGAGTTTTTAAATTATTAAATAATCTCGAAATACTCCACCGATAGTTTCTGCATTTAAAGCCGTAATAAAAGAAGAAAATTTACACTAGGCAAATGACATTATTGCGATTCTCGTGTGCGTCGTTTCGTTCCATCACTTTCTCCGAGACCAATGGTTGTTAGATTCATGAAATGCTCGAAATACACACTTTGCAGTTCTTACACGTGGAAATATATGTACACGTGAGTGTATAGCCGGCGATATAAGGTCAGGCGATAAGACCATTTCACTACAATGCTATCGTCGTCCTAACCGTTTTCGTAGGTAGGTAGGTAGGTAGGCTAGCACACGACGACTTGTGTAAATGATCTTCACGTACGATTGCTTCGCCGGCGAAGTAGGTGATAATAACGAGTACTCTATATAAATGGCAATTTTAACTACATTATTGTTGACCCTCTATCACACGGCAAAAACAGTTTTACTGAGGTATATGAAAATTTAACTAGATACAAATCTGAAAACTTTGTCATAGTTAGACCATTAAAATAATTATGACTGTGTTTCGATATACACTGCTAGTACTGAAAATCTATAATTCACGTTACGTATACTATAGATTTTCAGCATTGGCAGTGTATACGAAACACGGCCTACGGAGGATGTTTAAACTAATTGTTGAAATGTAAAAACTTTTTGCAATACTGCTCGTTTATTTTGGCCTCCTACATAATAATTTTAATAGTCTAAAAATATTATTTTCAGATCTGTATCTAGCTAAATTTTTAGATGCTTTAGCAAAAAAAGCTTTTTTGTTCTTTTCATGCACTTATTTCGTGAAACAAGTCCAAACGTTAAGATTTAATAACCTAATATATTCAAGAATTTTACTTTTCTATTGTTACTTGATTTTTAGAAATAATTTATAGAACGTATTAATATATATATATATAATTAAAAAATTTTCATTAGTTTACTTACTATATATGCTTTAAATATTATTTCAGTATTATTTTTTTTATTTATTTTACCCTATTTAGAAGTAACAGTTTATATTAAAATGTTATCTGACGTAATAGCTATTTTATTAAATATTCCGTCAAACAAGTAATACACTTTATTAATTTTCAATTTTATTTCCCGAATGCAAAACACTCGAATGAGGTCTGAATACGTCGATGCACTGATTTACACGGTGATAGGAAACGACCGATCAATAACGAGCACAAAAATTGTTTCTGCCAACTAATACATGCATACATGAGATGGTGTGTTCGCGGCCCAAGTAATTAATTCATGGACGCGAGATAAAAATGGTTTATTAAATGCCACCCCGAATGATTTGTCGCTGGCATTCGGCCCGAGAACTTCGGTTGATGCGGTTAACGCGATGAACTGACCGAATTGTTGCAAGTCCCATATTAAATTACACGGCATGGCGAGGAAATAGGCAAATTGAGAGAGAAATGGCTTATTTTATTTTGACCGCGGGTCGAATTGCATTAGGTATAATAATACCTATCTCGCAATTTTTAACACGGCTTGTAAACTGGTAACCTAATACAGATTACATTATTACAATACACTGATTAAGTTACAAGCAAATTGCGACGTGCTAAAAAAACAATTTTGTCAATTTTTATTATTTCCATAACTAGTTTTATTTTTTCAGCGCAAACTTGATTATAATTTATACAAATTCAAATGGAAATTCGATCGAGTTATGTGAATTTTCATCATTGCACTATTATTTAACATTAAAGCACATTTAATTATCATTAGGATTTATTATAAATTAATAATTTCATTATTTAGCTACATAATATTTTATTAAATTATAATCTCTATAGTCAGGGATGGGAAGTACTGCTTTACTTGTAACGCCATTACCATTATCGTTGTTTTTTTTTTGTAATGATCGTTATTTTCTTCTGTTGTAATAATAACATCGTTATATTTTTATAGTAACAGTATTGAATTCAGCTGTTATTTTTATCGTTACTTAAATCCCTAATTATAATGTTCGATACGGATTTTAAACTATGAACGAGACCCGATGCGATTTCTTTAAATTCTTTATCTCTAAAAATAAATCTGTACTGAAATTGCTCACGTCATGTTTTTGAGAAAATTAAATTTAAAAGTATCGAAAATAGCATTTTTGGTACTTCTGAGTTAAAATATCTCAGTAATGTAACGTGATAAAACAATTTTATTTACGGATCTTCAGCAATAAAAATCCTCTAGTGTCACCTGCTTTTATTGATTGCATTATACAAGAAACAATAGTTACAATGAAAAGAAAAGGACTTAAATCCGTAGATAAATATAATCCTTTGAGGACAATTTAAATCACCTGCACGTAATGGTTTGTGAGATCGTTGATTATAAATCTGAAATCGAAATTATCACATATAATTTGTTTAACAATTATTATTTAAATTAATAAAAATTTAGTTGAATGAAAATAATAGCACTATTGGATTCTACTGAAAAAATTTATATAAATAATGCATTATTTTTCCATTTGTTATAAAAAAAAACGACAAGTGATTATTAAAATTACATGAGCAATCCTCAAAAAGTTATATTTATCTATGAATTTAAGTTCCCTTCTTTTCATTATGGCTGTTTCTTTTTGTTTAAAACGGCCAATAAGATAAGTGACTTTTATAGATTTTTTTGTTGCTGAAAATGAATCCATAAATAAAATTGCTCTAACATGTTACATTTCTGAAATAATTTAGCTCAAATGTATCAAAAAATGCAATTTTCGACAAATTTAAGTTCAATTTTCTTAAAAATATGACGTAATAGAGCAATTTAATTTACGGATTCGTATTCAGTGACAAAAAATCTGTAAGTCTATGACTAATTGATCATAAACTCCTATTCGTGATAAAAAAAAAAAAGTTTAAATTTGTCGGATAGTGTTATTTTTATATCTATTCGGATAGTGTTATTTTTATATCTATTCAATAGAATACATTATTTTATTAAAACACATTCTCAATAACGATATTGTTTATAAAAAAAACAATGTTTAATAAAAATTTTTAATAATTTCTATGCGTATTTGTAGATGCAATCTAAATTTCTAAAGATAAATATACATTAAAAAATAAAAACAATATAAAAAATTACAGAAGCTTATTAAATAAATATAACATACATTTAAATATATGCTCGCTGTACAGAAAGTTCCGAATTTCAAGTTTCAATATTGATTGTTACAATTAATATTTATTATTAAATAATGTCATTTTTCAACCTAATATTATTTATTTTAACATTATAAAAATTTTAACAAAAAAAATAAAGCATTACTTTTTAAATAATGATAAAAAAATAAAGAGTAAAAATTAGCGGTCTAGTGTAATATATAGAAGTCTGTGGTTTAATTAATCATCGTTACAGTCATAAAAAATTACGATATCATTATCAAATTGTTATTATAAAAATTGTTACTATAAAAATAACGGAAAAGTAGCTCTTCTACTCCCTGATAGATATAAAAAAATGTATTTATATCGTATATATGTGTTTATATATACAATTTTTCATACAATATATACAATTTTCCAAAATATTAATATATAATCTAGATTATCACATTTTTTGTTGTAGAAGAGCCATCCTGACAAATCCCGACCTGCTGGCGAGCACACCTTGGTACCGATTGTTCGAGAATGACTTCTGGGGAACACCGCTGACGGAACGTGGCTCACATGGAAGCTATCGACCGCTCTGTGTGGCCACCTTTCGTCTGAACCATTTTCTAGGTGGTCTCGAACCCTGGGGCTACCATCTGGTGAACGTGGCATTACACGCCGCCTGTACCGTTCTCGTGGTCAAGGTCGCCAGAAAGGTGAGTGTTTGCTTCCGCAAGATATTATCTCGCGAAGCAAAATAAACGCATTATGTGACGATTAAATCACGGTGGAATAAAAAAGATTTCATTACGTTAAACAAGAAAATGATTATATCAACTAATTGTAAGAGAAGCACACCAACCACGATTAGAATTAGATGTTGAAATAATATTTCTATATGTATTTTAAATATTTATTTTAGATATATTTATAATTATATATTTATAATTTATTTTAGATATATGATTGCGCGTCGATTATTTTCGGATAATATAATCAACTATGAAATAATAATTTTGTAAATTAAATTTATTGTCGATTTAAAATGCTGCTAGCATCTTAAATCTGTGAAAAAACATTATATATATATACTTCAGCCGTGATAGAAAATTGATAAGAAAACGAGTATCGTAACATTCGTAACAAATAGCATACTCTCTAATGCTGATTTTACAATAATGAGTCGGTAGTCGTAAATTTTATCGGTGAAATTGACCAATAGCCAACTTGTACGACTAACGCTGATTAGACAACTTCATTGATTAAGACTAAGACTTCCGACTATTGACTCATTGTAGAATCAGCACTAAACTAAATCAGTGTATTCTTATCGACTTCCGTGTTACACTTAGAATCGTTATACACTGATATATCATCAACGAATATTTACTTTTAGAGATTATGATTTTCTGCAGATTCACTTGTAGAGAATCCTAATCCCTAAAAGTGAAGAGTGTATTATTATTACTAAAAAACAAAACAATAAATATTTACTAATACATCCGTTATAAGTGTGGCACTGAAGTCACTGATTTACTTTTAGAGAATATATTTACGCTAAGATGATAGAAATAAACTAACGATGACACCTAGATATATCTAGTGATGTAGTGTGATTATAAAAAGAATTAAAATCCTAAAAGTTCCTCCGATGCTGAAATATGCTGTATTCCTCTTTCAATTCATTAAAGCTACCAATGGGTCTGTTGGACCAATTATATTCTTCACATCTGCAAATTTTAATTATTGTTATTAAAATAAATTTAGTATTTATAATTTTTTATTTTAGTTATGTCATTTTGATCTCTTCAAATTAATGAGCCTTTTAATAAAAAATTAAATGAATCTCCGGTATCGGTAACAGTATTACAGATTTTGACGTCAGCTTTATAAGATTAATATTGTATAAAAATATCGCGAAAGATTAATGTATAGTTTGAAATCCATTTAGAATTCGTCAATATTCAACAAAAGTTAATTGCTAATTAATTTTATCTCTACATCACTTTTGCTTTATTTCGTATAAATTGTCCTTGTTATTTGCCATTTAAGAAAGCAATACCGACAATTAATCAAGATTTAGACATCTACTATCGGTAGACTTAATTCTTCTACCATCAATTATACTTTATTGCACGACACTAATTTGCACGATTTAATCGGGGGAGATTAAGAGGAACGCAATTCGCTTCGCAGTAAAAGTCGCGTTATGAATACATCTAATTATTAAGTAATCATAGGTTCGTTTTATATCCGAAATAAATCCGCTGAGATCCTTCTTATTTCATCTGCACGGAAGCACATCTTTAGAAGATCGTCGACGGCAGAATTCAAATAACGAGGGAGAACCCGCTTAACTTTACCATAAGCCTGCTGCACGGTTTTAATTTTACGACGTCACTTCGTTTTAGTTAGCTTAGAATCTCTCTTATTCCGAAAAGGGCGATAGGGCGCGATCATGAAAGGGAAGTGTAATGGCGATTCGGCGTACGCGAACATCTCAAATAACAATTTCCGCATACATCGAAGAGTCAAAAGAACCGCAACAAGGTCCTATCATTCTAATGAGACTTTAATTTTACATCACCTCTTTCGATCGCTATGTTTAACTTGGCGAGTATTTAACTTTGACAGTATTTAACTTTGTTTTAATGACGTTTTAAGGAGTTATGCAAAGAACAATTTAATTATATGTGCAATAAATTATGCCAAGTTCAATTAAAAATAATTTAAATCAATTTAATTATATGTGAAAATATATAACAAGAAGGGAAAGAAAGACTTGACTTTAATAGTCAAGCTGAATCGTAAGCGCTTAATAATACTGTGTGAATTTAAAGCATAAATTCGAATAAATCCGCACACACACTGCAGAGAAGTGCTCATATTTTTTCAAATGTACGTAGAATATTCATATTTGGCACAAAGTTAGCTAATAGGTATGCATGAAAGATGGCGTGGTCAAAGAGAATTTACGATTTAATTGGAAAAATATCGGTCTTACTTACTACTAGACGTGCTAAGGTTCTAGATATACAAAAGTAGTGCAATCCTTTTATCTGAAATGCCAAACACTTTCCTATTGGCTATTTAGACTTAGTGGCCTGTAATCGAATAAGCGCTTAGTATTATTGATATATGATATTGGTATATGATAGTTAATAAGTTGAAAATGGAGGACCTTTGCGCTACTTTGGAAGCATCTTGTCTGGTTCAAAATAATAAAAAAAAATATTTTCTTGTTTCGTTATTAAGTGATTATCATATATTTTAATATCATCATTACTCACATTAGCAGACAGATTATTTTCTCAAGAAACGGCTAAAACATCGCTTATATATTATTTAAGATCAACTTACATTTTTTAATTTTGCCATGATATCTCACAAACAAAAATAGATACTAATAAATTTTTTTTAAATATATATTTTAAAAATATCTACAATTTAAATTTAACAAAAATTTTAAAAGAACTATTTTCTAAATTTTAAATTAATAAAATTATCATAATTTTAAAAAAATCGTTTTTTATTATTTTTTGAACTTTTTTAAGTATTACATGCTTTAAGAGTACTGAGTTTTTTTCCAATTGACGTATTTGACAATGATATCGATGTAATATTTGATATTCAGATTAATGAGCAATATTTTTACAAGTATTTGCTTTGCAACGTGACAAATTGTTAACGTGATTTTCCAATTTGTCTCACGTGAATTTTTTTCTTTTTGCGAATGTGTTGAATTTCGTATCGCTGGTATATATATCAAAAGCACAGAAAGCGCTTCCTTATTATCATATTGGATTCCCGATTATGGTAATAATAATTGGTAATACCAATTTTATTAGATATTTCACGCGAAATAATTCCCTCAGTTAAGAATAAACGTTATATGTGGCCAACCTACTGATTCGTGATTGGATATAATACAAGTACTTAACACATTTCTTGGAATCATGAAAATAAGCAATAATATCCAAGTTGCGTACCGTTTTATAAATTCATTAACAACTCAAATCGTTTTAGCGCGTTATTATGAGCGTGAGGAAATGGCAAGTACGAGGAACCGCGTTAATTTAATACACACAGCACTTTCTCGTGTAATGAAACTGTCGCGCTAATTAACTGCGTCTAAGTGTATTAATGAAAGTACTTCTCGTACTTCGAGAACAGCGTTTTGAGTTATGCATGCTGTTAATATCTCTAGTAAGACGCTTCGCCGCGAGATGTTTCCTTGGTCTCGATTCCGATCGGTTTTCCTTCTGAGCCATTTCGTCGCCACCTTCGATTTTCTGTTAGCGCGTTGAAAAAATATACGACATTTATACAATTTCCCTGCTCGAAATTCTGTCCGTCCCACCATATTCCTCTACTTCCCTTATTGCGAATGTGCATTGGATCGTATAATTTTCGAATAACCCTCGTCAATGGCTGCTACCGACGATTACCAAGCGTCGTGCATAAAACTGCAAATTGTACTCCTCTACATCCTTACATATTTGATATTTCTTTTCATATTTTGATCCAAATATTTATCCATATTTTCCGATTCTCTCTTTTATTGTGAATAAACGTGATTGTCGTTGTCACACAGTGAACATTTTGCATTTGTGTTCAAATCGATCTTTGACAAAATTTTTTAGTTGAAATTTTTAATTTGAATGTTAATTTAACATAATGTGACTGGGTTATTTAAATATTTTGTGTTAAATTGATATTTATTCAATATTTCTCGGTATTAAAATAACACAATTTGTCAGTAAGTGAACAAATAAAATACACACACACACACACACACACACACTTTTTGGTATACATATAATTTTTTTTAAAACCTAAATTCTAAGAAATAAAATATAAAATAGATTATACATGAGTGTAAGATACATTAATTTAACATATTATGAATGTTAATTTTATTAAAGAAATTTAGGGTAAAAGCAGAAAATATGAAATAGCGTTTTTTAATTATCATTGTTCCGATATAAATGCATACGAAAACTTTAAATTTACACAGAACTCTTGAGGAATATGTGAGTGACAACATCTAATAAATAAAAGTCGCCAAAATTTAAGTCTAACGTCAATATTATCGATTATTCTTTTCATTTTCGATTGTGATTGATCAATTTCTTAAGGCTTAAGGCTTACTCTATCATGTTTGCGGAGTAATGAAATAAATGAATTGATATAAAGAGGTAATTGCTTTTTAAAAATGATACGTAATTGACGTGATTGTATATTGCAAATTGCATAAATTTTGTTACCAAAACCAATACAAAAACAGGCAAAGTTCTTTGACACATTAATTCATGTTAATTATTATATAATTTCTTACAACAACAAAATAAATTGTAGCTAATATTACAACATTCTCTATAAAAATCTTACAAGTTTTAGAGAAGTCGGTGTGTTATAAGAATCAAATTTTGAATAGCCATTATTATCGTTATCGTTGTTAACTATTAGCATTATTGGCCATTTGTCCAATAGGCAATTAAATCGAAACTCGGATCAAGCAATCCTCACGGCGGAGTAGTAGAGTCAATTAACGTTGGAGTTAATTTGCCCCACTCCCGTCACTCGAAGGATCGCCACGCGAGACGTTTACATGTGTACCTTACTAGATATCCGCAATTACACTCCGCAGGTCCTACCAGGAAGGAGCAATCTCGCGCACGCGATCACAGGTTTCCTGTTTGCGGTCCATCCCATTCACAGTGAAGCTGTGGCTGGTATAGTCGGACGTGCCGACCTTCTTGCCTGTTTCCTGACCTTGACATCTTTCCTGACGTATTCAGCCCATTGTAATCGCACGAGACCGTCGTTTCCTTTGCTACTGGCCCTAGTGTCGTCGACGTTGGCCACCCTTGCCAAGGAAACGGGCATATCGTCCTTGGCTCTCTGCCTTCTGTGGGAGCTCTGTCGTGGCGAGCCAAGTCGAAAGGTAAGTAACACGATATTATTTAGTTTATCATTTTATATATCAGTATCGAGTTTTATATATCGGTATTATAGATATGCCAAATTAAATATTTAGGGCAAGAAATGAAAATAATTCGAGATTAATTTTAAATATAAAATTGTCTCTAGAAAAAGTTCAAAATTTTCTTCACTCTTCTTTTGAATCTTTTTAATATTCATATTCTGAGATATTCTGACATATACAACCGCAGACAGTAAAAACATTTTGTTGTATTTATGTTAAAATCAATTCTAGTTAAAATTTTGTGTTATTTGAAATTTTTAACTTATTTGAGTGTACATAATGTCATTGTGTTATTTGAACAGTTTATATTAAATTAATATTCAAAATTTATTGTTAGTGCTAAAATGACATAATTTATAGGTAAAGCTCGGATTAAAATTCTAAGATCGAGTCAATCATAGCTAGTTGTCCCCACTACCCTCACTTTCCCCTCATCCCCCATTGCCCGCGCCATGACGTCGTTGGCGCGTCGCTCCATCGCTCGCCATGGCTTCGGGCGAGTGGCAGTGCAGTGGGGAGAATCGTGAGGAACGATCAACTCGAATTGGTACGTCGATCGGCGAATAATCCGAGTTCTATTTATAAATAACATAAAAAATATAATGTAGTTTTAAATGCAAATTTCATTTATAATATGTTAAATTAACATGTACATTTTATTCATTTAATTTGAAATTTACGTTTTAAAGCATTATTTTCATTATTTTCATTTTGTGATACATAGTGTACACGTAACATAAAAATAATGTAGTTTTAAAACGTAAATTCCAAAATAAATGAATAAAATGTGCATGTTAATTTAACATATTATAAATGTTAATTTTACTGAAGAAATATGCTTTCCCAATTTGTTTCCAAATTGCATAAAAGTGTTACATTGTGTTATTTGTTATTTTTTAATATATTCATCTTGCGTAGAATTAACAATAATTTAGGTGAATCGTTTGATGAAATTTGAAAACATTTGATGTGTTAACATAAATTTTTCAATTGCACAGATTATCGCCATATTAATATACACAGTCTCGTATATTAGTATGGCAATAATCTGCACAGTTGAAAAATTTACGTTAACATATTGATGTATTAAAATAAATATCAAGAAAATTTTATATATATTCTTTGCTCGCTATAGTGATAATTATAATTATAATTATATAACGTAAACGCTCTTAATATATAATTGCACATATAAAAGATATGAAGTATAAGTACGCGAAGTTAAGAGTCAGAAAATGCAGTATTGATAAAGGTGTCTTTAGCTACACGGGACCGGAAACTTGATAAAACTATACCGGAACAAGATTTCGCGAATCGATATCAGTTTGCAGACGCGCCGCACGATTTCCGCGATTGCCACGCGCGAGAACACCGCGTCGTCGTTTATCCGCGCGTCTTGTTTCGTGAAGCGTGAAAGTTTCGACAGGGAAACAAGGCGGAAGACAGGCAGAACCCGCGTGCGCACGTACGAATTCGGGGAAGCGTGTAACCGATAACGCAGTGCCGTTGCAATGCGCTGCATCTTGTCTGCATTCTGGCGAAGACAGCAAACTGATGCACACACGGTAAACCACCCCTTTCTCCAGCCTCCGCGTTTAGGCGCCTACTGTCGTCACTCACACCCCATCTCCTCTATCCCTCGCAATCTCCAAAACCTCGTTCGCCATCTCCTTTTGCGCACGGTGCATCTGGATGCGCTGGATGCACCGGACGCCTCGCGTGATGCATGACGTGCACCCTCTTTCCCTATCCTAACCGCGATTGGAGGGGTGCCAAGAGGATCGTTCGCATTTTCCGACCGCGCCTCCGAGCCCCACAGCTTTTTCGTTCTTTCCGTTTGCTTCCCTTTTCCTCCATTTATATTTCTCTTCTTATTATACTTCTCTCTCATCCTCACGTTCGCGTCGTCGACAGCATCCCTCTGAGGCTCCCTCTTCCTCCCTCCCCTTCCCCGCCATGCTCAGATATTCTCCATCGTGTGTAAATTGTTTGCACTGTTTCCCATCATGAAAATCTGCAGTTTGTTATGATAGAGGATTAAAGTGCTAAGAGAAATTAGATTTTTAACATCTAAAGTTTCAAATTGTATATTTCTTACGTCGGGAATAGCGATTTTAAATAAATTTTTATAAATCTTTGTAATTTTTTAATTATACAAAATTCAATATAACGTACAATACATAATTTTTAAAAGAAGACTGTGATTTTTTTCGCACAAACGACAAGATCCAAAACAGAAATACCTCGCCGTTTTCGGAAACGAAAACATCACCGACGTTAACAATGATACTTACGCTTTCTCGATTACTGCTCGCTTTGTCCAGCCACGCAGAAATATGCATGAAACGGAAGCTGCATCGGAATCCGGAGAGACAAACGAGACGTGACGTTCGGCAGATGAGAACTAGAAGCGGGATAGACGCGGAAAGCGCGCGAAGAGCGGAAAGCGGAAATTTATTAAGTTACGATCGAACTGTCCGGAACGATCGCGAAGTAATTGGAAAAATCTGGTTTTCAGATTATCGATTCAGCGAGAGTATCGAACAGCCGGTTAGATATCTCCTCGTGAAATATCGCCGGGACGTTAAATCCGGCTCTGTGACATTTGTTTCCTTTTGGATGCTTCGTTGGCCGTTTTATCGGAGATAAAACAATATCGTCGCGAAACAGAAAATCCGCGATAAGTGATGGAATTACGGCAATTATGGCGCAACCTCGGTAATCTAAGCTAATTCCAGTATATATCCAAATGGGAGAACGTATTTGGATTATTGAAATTTAAATGCGCGATAACGGTTTTTTTAAGAAATAAAAGTTTTAACAGCGACGTTTAAATTTAATAAAAGCCAATGACGAGTTCATCATATTTAATACATTTTACGTATAAATTATACAAACATTCTTTCATAGATTTACATCAATCTGATTTACATCAATCCGAAATAAATAGTAGATGTAGAATAATAAAAGATTTTTTATCGGAAATTTTTCAGACATTTAAAAATGCTATCATTTATAGCGTGTAGTTGCTTAAAAAGAAATATGTTGCGTATTGGAAAATATATCACTTTTTAAACAGGTAACTATGTATTTCTTTATATCAATTGATTTGATCATTCTTATTCTGTACATAAAAGTATTAACTCTTCAACGGCACACGTCCATTTCATTTCTAACAATTCTTATTTCTCGTATACTTACGTAATTTTTACTTTTCCAAATTTTTTTTCCAATGTCTACATAATAGAATAATTAATTAGAAATCTAAAAGAATATGTGTGAATTTTTATAGAATATTTCGAACATTTTAAGAATGTATTAGAATCAATTAGAGTATCATCAGTTATTTTAATAAGTAGTATATATTTTTTATCTGTGCTCTGATAGAAATGTATTGAAATGTATTAGGAAATAAACGACAAAAATCTCAGTTTTTTCATATACGTTCTTTATGTATTTAAGATTATTTATGTAAAATTACATTGTGATGTTATGAACACAACTTTTATATGTATATATAGACTTCATTTAAAATATAAATATATTAACAATATTTGTAAAAATGATTCCCTACGAATCTCAAAATGGAATCGTATATAAATGACTCATGTGCACTTCTCTAAGATGCTGAAAATAAGTGTGCCGTTGCAGAGTTAACCTTTTAGCTGCAGCGAGATTAAACGCAGAGCGGTATCTTTGTATGGCGAGTTCTGCCACGGACTGCATAAAAACGACATTAAACACCGGTGTTTGATCCTTTTGACTATACATGTCGTCATTTACTACTTGTATTTATATCAAAATAAAATTATAATTGCTTATTTGTCTTTTCTTTTAAATTAATAATTAAATTATTTGTGCTTAAAGGTCTAGAACATAAACATTTCGTCAGCAAAAATATGTATGAAAAACTTGTATCATGTTAATTAAAAGTAGTCTATTTCTTTGAACGTAAAATGTATCAATAGCAATACCGAATCACATTTAATACCGATAGCGTATTCTATCGATCGATTTCGGAACACGACGAATAAATGAACATTTAATGCGCGTAATGTTACACTGTCTTCGCGAAACATACAGAGTACCTTATTGTACGTAATACGGATAATTGTCGCTGTCACAGAAAATCTTTATAGCAAAAGTTTTGGTCCGGAATTAGCGGTTACGGAGCCACTGGCGTCGAGCGGATACACAGCTCGTCGTAACCCGCTCGCATCGTCCGGAAAATTACATCTTACGGTTGTAACGAACTTGGCGGAAGTTTGCACGAAGCGCGACGTATCGTTCGTTTATTAAGGCGAGCTTTAAACTATTCACGGCCGTACCTCAACAAATCTTCCCGTGTAGTGTCTCTTCTCTTTTGCAACGCTCGAACTCGCGGCGCAAGAAACTTCAGAATAATACAAAATTGGAGAAAGGGAGAAGAGTGAGTCGAACAGGGAAAGGGTAATGCGAAGTAATAAGGCGTACCGAACGCAACGTGCAGTAAAATGCGCGCGCGCGCGCGACACTGTCCTTAAACACGACGACGTGACATTCAATTTCGCGTCAGCTAACTTTTTTAACGAACTTTGTGTGGCACACTTTGCGCCAGTTCTCATTCCAGTCGGAGATACCGAGACGAGTGTCTCGGCACACGGTGAAGAGCGTAATCGTGCTTAACGTGAATTATAAATTCACCGCAAACTATTATTTCAGTCTGATCCGACTGTCTGTGTAACTTTCGAATCGCGTTTCCAGCCGCGGTTACTGCGGACGGAAATTTCATTAAGACTCTTCGCGCGAATTTCGTACAGTTTAATATAATCTAATAATGTAATCTAGAGAACGTGTTCCCTGGAATATTTTTCATTTTGTCAAATCTTATAATGGCAAATTTCTGTTATCTAATGTATTACAAAAAATTATTTAAAAAATGCTTTGTACATATTACTTTCCACATTAATTTATATCGTGTCTATTATTTGTAGGTATTATTTTCATGTCCCACTTACTATGTCACTGATATGTCTATTATTTTCATATTTCCGTAATGCAAATACAGCATTGATAATAATATATTCACAGAAATGCAATTAGTACGGCCCAGATTGGCAAAGTTACTTCACTATAAATCAATGGACCACTTTAGTTACTTGCAGTCCGTCTTATGTCTCAGAATTAATTACAAATCACCTTTTCAAGATTTTCTTTTTGAATAATGAGATATTTGACTAATTGCATTATCTTTATATTCGTTTTTAAACAGTTAATTTTTAAATAATTATATTTTAATTATTTAAGAAAATATACTTCTGTTTTTGGAAAAGATGTAATATTTGAAATCTGTTTTACGTATTTGATGCATATTTCTTCTTTAAAAAAAATTTTTTTTAAGGCTAATGTAATCTAAAAGGCATGCTCTCGCTGTAATATTTTCCATTTTGTAAAATCGTTGTAATGACAAATCTCTATTATCTAATACATTACAAAAAAATACCGAATAAATATATCGATTATTATTAAATGACTAGTATGTAACTATTCAATATTTAAGCTCACTTTTTTTAACTTTCCAAAGTTGATGCCAAAATTTGTAACACAGTTATTCGGATTCTGGAATTGTAAGACTCATTTAATTTATGTTAATTAAAAGGCATTTAATGTCAAAGAATTAAAATGATATAAAATGATATTATAATATAAAAAAATAAATATGAAATTTTATTGAGAAAATTATTAAGAATAATGCAAAGAGTGTGCAGCTTTAATTAGACTGATGGTCATTAAGAATAATGTAAAGAGTGCAGAACTTAATTAGACTGATGGTCATTAAAATTGTAATATTATATTGCAATAATGATAACAACTAAAAATCTGCATATGAAATATTAGAGTAATAACTGTTTGTATTATTGTTTATGATGAGAAAATTAGTATATGAAAGAGAGCCTTCATTTAACTTTTATTATTTAATACTAGGACATCTTTTCAAAAAATCTAAAAAAAAAATGAATTTAACATTGAGAAGATGTTATGACTATAAAAATATAATGTTACTCACTTAATAAGTTCTGTGCAAAAATGTGAGAATATTATATTTTCAATTTTTAACATTAACGCGTATTTTTAAAAATTGAAATAATATATATATTTTGCTACATTCTTTGCAGAGGTAAAATAAAGAAAATTGAATTGTTGACACACATTTTTGACAGAGATTTAAAATGAAGTAGATCCAACTATGGAATAGACACATCGTCAGGTCCGGAGAGTTAATTGTTATAATTTTCTAATTAATTTTTTAAAATTTATCTTCATTATTTTCATTGGTCATATTACTGTTATATTTGGTTATTACGGTACGTAACAGTCCAATCAGGTAATTAAATTAATATTATTTTCACTTTATAAGATTTCGTTAAAAGTGGATGTTTCCAACGAAAGAACCTATTTTGCTATTCTTCAATAACATTTTGTTTGTTTACCGCAAACGATGAAGAGCATCGCGAAGCGTTTGTTATCCCTTCGCATTTCGTCAACACGAGCATTGTATAGTGAGATTCATCTTGTTCACCGATTCATCGAACAAACGATTTTCTCCTTTCCATCCGATCGAAATTACTTTCCGGTCGACTGGAATGTCGCGTTCACCGAGGCAAACAGCATCGCTGCAACAAGACTTTTGTGCTTCCAATTCGCCCCTTTTCTCTTTCTGCTTATTCATGAGAAAAAAAGATTACGAATGCATCATAACAATGCAAAGACAACGTATAGCCGATGAACTGACAACAGGAATACCGTCGCGCTGCGTTATTACAGTATCATATTTCCCGAGATACGTACCTTGTGATGCATTTCTACAATACTTTTTATTATTTCTGTATATGTATTGTACATATATCCGCAAGCAACACATGTGTCACGTGTGTCGACACAGAGTATGCGCTTGCATGCCATCTTGTAGTTACGTGTTTAAATCTATGACGCCATTCTCTTTATTACGGCAAAAAAGTGTGTTATAAACCAAGTCGCGTACCCATAAAAATCAGCAATCCATCTAGAAAACTATTCATAATTTCTTATATCGCATTCTCCTACAAGAAAAGACACATTTTTATGACACATTTAAAAAAATTAACATAATTATTTTTTCGTTATATTGGGATTATCATCTAAAAAGTATCCGCGGTTTTTTGTCACTAGATGTGTGTTGATGGTCATATATTTAATGACAAAGTACCGCGGATATTTTTTAGATGACCCAATATAATGTTATGTTACTTTTAAAAACTACTCCTGTTTTGATTAGTGGCTTACATTTTTCTCTTAAGCCTGATCTACATAAGAGAAACGCAAAACGCGAGTCGCATATCGCAAGCTTGTTGCGTCAACCAATCTCGAAGCGTCACTTTTAAAATTGACGCATCGGATTGGCTGACGCCACTCGCATTCTGCGTCTTATGTAAATCGGGCTTCATGTAATTCTTCTTTAGAAAGTATTCGTACGTATTCAACTTGTATCACTTTTCCTGATTAAAAACGGATATATTCAGAATACAATCCGTACACAATGAAATTCGAAAAATTTCGACTTATGTCATTTTTCTTGCGGGGGATATGTGTATTTTGTATGTTTATCAAATCATTATCCAGATGACAAATAACTACATAAGTGTGTTTAGTCATTTATTATATTACGCACTTTGCGATCGAACTTTTTTTTATCATTTTGTATTTTAGTTAAAATCTCTACAATAACTATCGAAACGTTCGATTTTAGCGTTAACATTGTAGTTACCAAAAAATGAAACAGCTTCTTATAAAATATATCGTACCGACACATACCGGCACTGTTACGTGCGACCTAAATTAACAAGACTCTTTGACCTAATTTAACTCCATACTCCAAACACAATGAACTACAAGTATGTAATGCCATACCTGTCGATCGTTGAATTTCAGGGCAACTGCAGCGTGTTCACTCGGGGTCGTAGTGTCGGAATTCTGTCGGGCGGTCTCGCGCTGCTCGCGCTGGGTCGGCTTAAGCTTGCCGGCAGCAGACCGGAATTCGCGAGCGCGGACAATCCGACGGCGAGGCATCCGTCGCGACTAACGCGCAGTCTGACGTTCCTATATCTCCCGGCGGCCAGCGCGAGAATGTTATTGTGTCCGAGCACGCTGAGCTTCGACTGGTCGATGGACGCCGTGCCGCGCATAACGAGCCCATTCGACCCACGGAATCTTGAGTCTGTATGTCTGTACGCCGTTCTAATTGGCGCGGCATTCTGGGCAGCTAGAGGTCTGCGACGACCCTGCCGGGACTCGACGATGGGCCTATTTCAACAAACGTACCCACGATCGGCGTCGTCCAGGTGTCCCGTGTGCGCCGGCAGACGCATCGGCGGTTGCCATACGGACGGCTGTCGGGCGGCGAACAACAATAACAACAGTCCGTTCGGCGATTGTCATTGTGCCAAGAGACCAAACAGCAATGCCGGCGTGAATGGTGTTAACGTCGGCAGCCGACAAACAGCGGCTACCGCCGTTGCCGTCTCCCTGGGCTTCCTTGTGCTTCCGTTCCTGCCGGCGAGCAATCTTTTCTTCTACGTGGGCTTCGTCATAGCCGAGAGGATACTGTACCTGCCCAGCGTGGGCGCCTGTTTGGCGGTCGGCGCCGCGGTATCCGGATGTTACCGGATAGCGAGAAGAAACGGGTCCAGAACACGCGGCAGAGTGGTGCTGTTGGGGACGGCGATTCTCATCGGCATGTTGTCAGCGAAAACACTCGTGAGGAATGCCGACTGGAGGGACGAGGAGAACTTGTACAGATCCGCGCTGCACGTCAATCCTCCGAAAGGTAAGCGATCGCTTAATCGAAACTTAAAGCCGGAAACACAATGAAATGCACGGGAAAGGCAATAAGAGATTCTCAACTTATCAGAAAGCGTCCATTCCATTATACATGATTTCTGATCTTGTAAGTTGAAATTTGGTTCTTCCTGTTTCTATTGTCTGACTATTCATTGTGTTTCCAGTTTAAAGCTGAAAACACAATAGAACAGGGAACAGACAATAACGAACCGTCCAATCAGAGCTCTGGCGTATAAGTTCGATATACACACATGACAGTGTGTACATAAATATGTATATTAGTGAAAATAGCAGATACGTATTATTTTGTAAATAATTCAAAGTTGTTTCTCGCATGATTTTCCTGAGTTCCTAGAAGTGAGTCTATATTTGTGTATTTCTTATGTATGGTATACCGACAATGACGTATACCGCAATATTAAGTTACGTGATATGGAAAAGACAAAGTTATTATCGTAACTGGACGCACTATGGTAATTTTAATCGACTATTGCAAAACATATCAAACTTTACATAGAAATAACATCTATGGCGTTTATTTTCCTGTACCAAGCAACAAAACATTAAGGAAAATATACATCAGAAAATTGACTGGAAAATATTAGTGACATGAGTGATGTAATTGAATTGTATGTACTATATATATACTATAGAATATATATTTATAGAATAGAATACCAGAAACAAAAGCAGAAAAATGCTATCCAGTCATACAACTGAATGAGTAGCGTGAAATGAGGATGACTCGCCTCTCAATTAGTATATATTCAAACAACAAGCAACCATCTTTTGTCTACATGCAAAATTCTTCGTCAATAGCTGAATTATCACTATAGATGCCGCCGAGGATGATTCAACCAGAATCGGAACGTATGGTGTAATGTAATTGTATAGAATTGATACCACGTTTAATAAATTTTACCACGTTAGAATAAATTTTATTGCGCTTTAATTATCGCGCTGACTCCTTTCAGCTCTTTGTTTTCACAGTCTGTTTTATTACTAGTTTATGATTAACTGGATTTATAAGTGAGTGAAAGAGAGAAAACTAATCATCAATCGCTTGGCGAGTACGTTAACTATTTTGTCGGTTTGAACATGCTTGTTGTTGCAACCCTAGATACAAGATCCGTTTGTTTGTATCTGCTATGTATAAGATTAACTAAGTAGAAATCAATATTTCGAAAATCAATAAATGACAAAGGAAGATCAATTCCGATCAACGAGTCTTTTAAAAAAAATAATAGAAAAATAATAGAATTTCATCTGAGTTCTGTGCGATCATATGACATTCAGTAGTGCAATGACTTGATTTCTTTCATATTGATATTCTAATAAAAACTTAATGTTTTCTAATTGATTGGTATCAACTCTTTTGAGTGAATGACACAGCAATTTGAATGTGAGCAGCAAATAGTTTTCTTATTTTAAAATACAACTCAAAAAATTAAGTTTCTCAGTAAAGAGGAAAAATCATTTCTCAACTTAATAAAAAATTATTGACTAATCGAACAATCAGTAAAAAGAATAGATTCTCAGGGCTGCCGCACATAAAATTCCGCAACAGTAACCATAAGACGTAAATTTAAGCCGATGAGGATATTACTTTAGGTCTACGTAATCCGTGTACTATAACGGAAATGAAAATAACAGTAAACTTATCCATAACCTCGCAATTAGATGAATTTCAACCGGTTGAATTCTCCTTATGGATAGGTTTACTGCTATTTCTATTTCCGTTATAGTACATAGATCTAAAGCAGTCCTGATTGACTCATCGGCTTAAGTTTACATCTTAAGGTTACTGAAATTTGATCTGCGACAGCCTGGCACACACCTTTCGTGACAGTAACCATAAGACGTATCGTAAGAATCAGTCAATCACAGTCGAGAATTCTTTTGCACTCTTAATTCTAATTGGCTGATTCTTATGGTACGTCTTATGGTTACTGTTACAGAAGATGCCATGGCCTTTAAAAATATGATCAAATGTTATTTTTATCATTTTCGTATTCCGTTTCACAACTCTGAAAAACACTCTTTCGAATTGTGATGATATTTTACAAATTTTATATTTACACATTTTATTATAAATCCGGAATAATTTATCAAAAGTGATATAACTTAAAATACAGGGTTGGAAATAACATATTACTTGTAACGCCGTTATCATTTTTGTTACTTTTTTTTTCGATAACAATCGTCATATTTTTCTGTCTGTAATGGTAACGGTAACGTTATATCTTTATAGTAACAGTAATGAAATCAATTGTTATCTTATCGTTATTTAAATCCCTTATTATCTTTACAATTATTCAATAAATCACATTATTTTTATGTAATTGGTTAGATTATAATGGAAGTTTAAATATCGAAAAATATTTTACTTCATATCTTCATATCTTAGGCTGTATTTTGATATTCATTGCCAATACTGAAAATCTGTAGTATAGGTACATATAAGTAATGTGAATTATAAATTTTCAGTGATAATGAATATTGAAATGCATTCTTGATAACAATATTAATATTTAAAAACAATATTTAATAAAAATTTTTAATAAAACTTGCATTTATAAATTACAATTTAATCTTCTAAAAAGATAAGCATATATTAAAAAATAAAAAGATTAATGTAAAGAATTATTAAAGATTTATTAGAGAGTTTAATATAAAGAAAAAAAAGCTCGCTGTAAGATTGGCTTAGAATTTTAACGTCGATATTTTTATAATTAGTATTGATTATTAAATAATATAATTTTTTAATTTAATATTTTACATTACAAAAAAGTAACGATGAAGTTACGCATCATTACTTTCTAAGTAACGGTTATGATAACGCATTACTCTTCTATAAAGTAAGGTTCCCAATCTTATCGAAATATCACCAACAGTTTCTATCTAGATCAGCCAAATAAAACTATTTCTTCTTCAAACTTCGATCACTAAAACTGTCCTAACTTTAAATGATTCCTTTAGAAGACTCTATTTTTTATTTACAAAAACAACACAACTTAAATATATCACTCTTGTAGAAGATATTATGATCTCTCTTGAAAACCTTGAGAACAACGAGTGCTATTTGGCGGACGGATTATGAAGTTAAATTAGTTTACTTTTGATGATTAATAGAGCAATTTTTGCTTAACTCATTCATGATAATAACTAGAAAATCATTTTTTTTTTTTAATCGTGTCACTTTTGAAGAAAACGTATGTATGTACATTCTTGATTTTTATCCCCCACACTCGGACACACACACACACACACACACACACACACACACACACACATACGTTAAGCAATAAGCAAAAACAGAAAAAATATTAAAATGCATCTGACAGTTAGTTATCATCAAAGAGTAGCTATTTAAAAACTCTTACTCTTTGCTGAATAATATATTTTTTTAACGACCTGCACGCGATCATATACCGTCGCACGTATCATAGGTCTAATATCGTCTCAATATCTCATGAAATATCGTCACCGTCGATGACATTTTTATCAACCGCGACCATTCCATTCGTCGACTACGAGCCCTTAAATGCATACGATATCTATGAGGACGTCATTCTTTATACACGAAGAGTCGTAAAAAAAAAAGGGGGGGGGGAGAGGAACAACCGATGTCCCGTGCGTTACCGCCTCGTCGGACGAATTAAAGACATAAAGATAGTAAAACGTGCCGCGCGCGCGTTAATAATAAAAAGCCATTGCGCGTTGATCGAAGCCCGATAGGCGCGTCACCGCAGCAAAATATACGAGCATGTAAAAGTGAAATTCCCTGCCAGCCGACGCGGCGTGGAGCCGACGTGTATCGCGCGCTGTCTGTTTTCTCGTTACAACGCCGCGCCATGCCAGGGCCATTGTGGCACCGACGGGCATGTGTTATCCCGTCTGTTCATCTTGCACCTCGACGCGGGCAACTATGCGCCTATATCGTGTCCATAAAATCGGAAAGAAGACTACACGGGGTGCAAGAAGGAAAAAAAATCTAGAACTCATCTTTTTTCGTTCCTACTGCGCTTTGTTTTCCTCCTTTTTCCTTTTTCGCAATTTCTCGAGTCTTATACTCTTATATATTTCGATGCGAGTTTACATATGTCTCTTGACTCGCAGGCATATACTTGCGTATGCGAAAAGTACTGATTTTAGAAGGTAGTAGAGGTAGAATAAAAGAGAGTTTTGTTGAAAACTTCTTTTTTAAAGTAATTTTAGCGTGAACTCTTAACAAACTGATTACAAAGTAAATTTGTCGGAGAGATTTGAATATATTGCATCTTTACTCTATATATTTTTTAGTATATACCTTGTAAAGATTAATTGTTTTTATTTAAAGAAGTACTCGAAGAGTGTTTTTATTGAAAGAGAAGTCAATTGAAAGTTCAGCTTTCATATCTTTAAATATAAGCTACACGTACCTACATAATTCTTATTTCCAATAATTTCACAAGTACATTGCAGAGATTATTCTCTACGATTATTATATCTTTTAAATTATTCTCTATGCGCGATTGCTTAACGCACTGAAAGATTAACTATTTCCCTCCCTCGCTTCTTCCAGCTCTGCATATCTCTCATATTTTTAATCTATCTGACGGAAACGTCTTATGCGCGCCAACATATACGCGCGTTAAGAGCATACGCGAGTTTCTCGTTTCTTCTCATCCGTCGGGTTTTCCCTTTAATGCACCCTTCTAATCCGTCCTGACCTTTTTTCACCTTTTATCCACTTTCATACGGCGCTTATCCTCTACGGTATACTTTTTCGTAATTATTTTAACTTACAGTCCCGCGAACGTAACTGCTCTGGCCGGCTTCTCTCTCACTGCACTGGCGAGAATTTTTGTTTCGTTTCTGTAACGCGTTTCATCCGCGCGATACAACGCGAGTATATTGCCAGAGAGACGCAACGAGTTCCTGCTGTATTAATTTGACCTCTTCCATGACTGTTGCCGCCTATATTCTCGCTGTTTTATATATATATATATATATATATATATATATATATATATCCAGTATATTGAAAGCAATTTCACAACGTTTTCCTATTTCGTATATTAAAAAGTGCCTTGAAAGTATAAACAGTATAACCTTTTTGCGAATAAATTTACAAGGGAAAAACAAATGGATATTTGGTTTTTTAAACTCGATACATAAAGCGACCGTATAAGTTACTCGATTCTTCCTTCATATGCGTACTCTGGAACGCCATCCGTCTTTGCCACTTTTTACACTCTATTCGCCCCATTTACCTTTGTGATAATCTAACGATTGATTGCACGATTTAATCTACCGGACAGTAGTTCGTATTAATTATACCGCATCAGCGTTGTATCTGTTCAACGTTATCGGTGGCATTGTTATTTTAAATTTTGAGATTACCTTACTTAATCTTTTATTATTTACATGCACTCTTGCTCTTGGTTAATCCCGAGCATTTTAAAGTCAGATTTCGTCAGCTTTTGTTACGTGAACATTATATCAAAGTAAAATTTTACAAAATTAACGTAGAAATCACTTATGATCATATTAATAGTTACTTATATATATTACATGTATAAACATATGGTTGGATTCTCATCATTTGTTACAAGCCATTAAACTTTTCGTTATTACCGTTATATTTCTTATTTCAAAAGTGGACAAACTTTGGCAAAAATTGTCACAACTCAAAAAAGGTGTTTTTTTTTTCGAATTATAAAAAAATAACGAAAAAAAATATATATATATATTATATTATACATTATGACATTTGATTAATCAATAATTTTCTGTCAAGTTCAAAAGTTTTTCCCCTGAAAAACTTATAGTTTTTTTAAGTTGCGTTAGTTTTGAAGTAAAGAAGCGATATCTTGTTTAAAAAATTCATCTCAATTTCCTAATAATTACACTTATCAAAGTTTAACTGAGAAAATTCACTTCTGTATCTCTCCACACATTTAAAAAATTAATAATCCCAAAGTTACTCATCTTAATGCTACGATCCAGCTCGTGAGAGACGATTTCGTCTCTGCTCTCTTAGAATGTTCCCATGTTTCCCATCTAATTTTCGTCCATTGTTTTTTTTATGTCCCCGCGAAAGGGAATGGACAAAGTGCGAGAACGAGAGCAAGAGCGAGTGAGGGAATAGAGAGACGAGTGACGGGCGTAAACTCGTACTACTCGTAGAGCGGACGGTCACGCGAGCTGACGCCGACACAACGCGCTACCGGCGCGGCGCGGCGCGTTTTAATTGCGCCGACAGAAATTGCGTGTTACCGTGTTAACAGGCTGCTCCGCTACGAGAAATAAATTTACATTTTGTTGGTTCAGAGGTCGCGCCGACGCGGACGCGAACGCGGACGCGTATTCGTCGGACGATGGATCCGTGCTCATTCTCACCCTCCTCTCCTTCCTGTTCAACAGCCTGCACCTCACAGCTGCATACATTCTCTCCTTTGCACCACTGAGGCCACGGAGTCACTCTACCGTCAGGTTGACGTCTACACGTTGATTTAACACGCGCATATATACATACGTACATACATATATCTTCAGTACCGTTTCCCTCGGCTAACTGCGATTTCCACTGATTGCACCACGATAATGTATCAATTGTAACTCAGTACATGTATAAGAAGGGTACCGATGAGATTTAAAATATAGTATATATTTGAATATTTCTGTTATTTTAATTAATTAACATTTTTAATTACAAAAAATTATTTTTCTAAATGCTATCTCTATAAAATGCTGTTACATATCCATTTATTTTGTTCATTAGCCAGGGAAAATTCCGAGTACGAAAATATTCTTTGATTTTTTTACGAATATTTCTTTCTATTCATATTACAATTTTTAATTATAAATTACCTTTAAATATCAATTTTAACAATCTTTATGTTATATTATTGCTTTGCATATAATTCAAGTAATAAAAACAGAAAGGAGAGTATATAAATATTAAAGTATATTATTCGTTGAAAAATGTACATTTATCTGATAAAATTATAAATTCAATTTCAAACACAACAGTGTTCGATATGTATTATATCGCAGTTGCTTAACTCCATTATGAAATAGTCTTATATTTTATGCTTTGGATTAGTCAGAATTAATATCACTCAAGTGGCAAAGTGTTCTGTGCAAACTGCACTTCTCAAATATCGCATAATAACGCTGGAAGTATAATAACTATGAAAATATTAACTTTTATGTCTGGGAGGTGATGTACAATATATAGGCGTAGTGTGCGTGCGCGCAACATGTAACTATGTTCCTGGGGCACTTCCTGCTGATCATTTAACGAGTTGAATATTCAACTACAAGCGAGCACGTAAGCAGAGAAATGATGGGCGGGCGTATCTTGATCGTGATAATTCTCAAGTAATTGCCGCTAGGATAATAATTAACACCGAAAGCGTAAGACGTATTTCGCACCTGTGCATCGTGCCATCCGTTAATAATTAGCTTGCTGCCATCAGATTCCTATATATACACCACTGTTATTGTATTTCACTATTATCCTTTTTAGTCTTTCATTTTTTTTTACATTTCTCAAAAACCCATAAATTTGTCGGGTTTATCGTCTTATTATCTTTTTTGTGCGAAACGAACTCAAATAGTCGATTTAAGTCCTTTTATATTTGATATTTTGCCAATACTTTAAGAGATGTAAAATCAAATATTTTTTACATTGATTCTAGCTTATGGAAATTTGGGCAGCATTCTCAGCGAGCAGGGGCGAGTAACCGAAGCGGAAGAAGCATTCGTTCAAGCTCTTCGCTATCGACCGAACATGGCAGATGTGCACTATAACTTGTAAGTACCACACTCTAATTCAATCCATATTCTTCTTGTGCGTTTACATTTGTACAATGACATACGTGATACATATGAATATTATGTATCAGATATAGGCATCAAAATAATAAGCTAAGGAAACTTGATATAATAATTTAATAAATATTGTAACGAACAATAATTTTTCGAATCTGTCAAATGAAAAAATTGCAAAAGAATATTTGTATTTATATTGTTTCCGTATAAAATTTATTTTTAGAAAGAAATTATTTTTTCCAAGAAATTTTTAAACGAAAAAGTGTTTTAGGAAATCTTTTCTCGCGATATTGGGAGTTGAAAGCTATATTAGCTTCAACGTAGGTACGTCTCTGTAAGGATAGATTCGTTTCTTAAACCTCTTTTTATAAGCAGTATAGTCGTCTGAAAGTAGTCCGCTAAGTACGATTCAATGAAGCACGAATGCCGGTAAGAAGATTACCAACCGATATCTCCATATTTGACCGATTAATTCTTCTCCGATTTTTCCGATCCGCCGCGATGCGAAATATATTTGCTCGCGCTAAGCCGATCTGGAAAAAGAGGGTCCGGTGGGAAAGCTCTGTTTACCGCTGTAGTCATATCAGGGAACGGCCACGAGCTTCTTAAGCACATAATATCGGTCAGCGTGATCCCACGACCGTGCTATCTCCTTTCTCATGACGCATCAACGACTTCGTACAAGGCTTAGCAAGGATAGCCCTGAGAGAACGGCTGAAAGTCCTCGGGGTCCTTCGATCGGCGCTCATCATCTTTCGACGCTCCACCTACTGAAGGTGGGAAAGGACGTGGAAGCCTGTCAAGCCGTTGAGTCGATAAGCCTGCCTACCCTCTGCACGCTTCTGATAAGCCGGCTACGTGGCGCGTAGTATGTGCCACGTACTTGCCCCATTATGCATCCATGGACGTCTTATTGTTAGTATGGCACTCCTGCCGGCTAAATTGAACAATCGATAGGAAGCAGCACATTAATCGATAATGCATTATAGCGATTAGAAATGAAGTGATTTTGATGTGAAACTAAGTAATAGAATAATCTTTTCGTATCATTAATATATCAGGATATTGTTTATAGGCGCGAACAAATTAGAATTGAAACTTTTGAACTCGGGAAAACGGGGAGGGGGGAATAAAATGGTGTGTCTATTGAACTTGTTTTATATTATTAATTTTTTATTAATTATTAGCATACATACGTCACATAATATTACACATATTTAATTTACTAATTTACTTTATTTTTCCCTTAAAATTGTTAACTAAGTCTTTATACTAGAGAAATTTAATTTTACAACTAGAGATGCACAGGATATCTGATTTTTGGTGATACATTTGGCCGAAACTTTATATTGAAATGATGTGTATAATAGTACGAATATCTGAAAACTTTTATTGTCACTGATATATTTTTTAGAAATATATCGGATATATGACAAATCTGGTTTCTTTAGCTGATATTGTCCAGTTAAAACATTCTTGATCGCTGTCACGATATATTAGGATCAAGATAAGTTAATAAATTCATTCACGCAAAATATGCCCGGTAGAGATAATATTTTTCGCAATAAAATTATTTACAAATTTTAATATGTCATTCAGCATTATTAAGATCGTTCTATGAGCATCGAATTGTTAATTGTGCAATTTGAAAAATATTTCCGGAACATACATATGAGCGTGTGAAATCATATTTACTTCGTTAAGTAATTACTATACACGCTACTTCAACGAACTGAACCAGCGTGCACTGTGGCTGCAAGCGGTTACAAGCAAATTCCGGTGAAACCGCTCGTCCGTTCAGATAAGCCACACCCGACGTTTGTCCCTTCGTGGCAGTGACGGTAATACCTTCCAGGCCTTCACAGAATCAGCTTTTAGAGTGAAATGAAGCGCGATGTAATTACCTATCACTAATCCTGTGATAAAGGACGAAAAACTCTGCTAGCATCATCAGAATGTTAATGATAATACATCTCTCTATGATTCGAAATTAGATATGAAATTTAAAAAAACAACGTGAAAGAGGAATTGTAGGATATATTCTACACTCAGAGAAAGAGACACGGTGCAAATAACAAAAACTGTAAAAGTGACTATATCTCTGGCGAAAATTGTTACTAAAAAATTGTGTTTATATCACAGACTTCTACTCAATTAGACTGCTCAATATGATAGAAAGAGATGAACCTGATTCCGAGCTGACCTTGTTTTAGCTCACATATGCGTATGTATGCGTCCTGTGAGTATCGCGTGAACTTGTAAAAACACTAACGTTATTATCCGTGTGATTTATATACTCGTATTTGAGAGCGAGTGAACACAAATATGGCACTGCTTCAAACATGGAGGCGAAGTCGACAATCTATTTATAGAATATAGTTTATATCTGTTTATGAATAATTTTAACGGTGACTATACTATTTATGAAGAATTTTAATGATAATTATACTGTTTTATTGATGATTATACTGTTTTACTGAGTTTTATTGATGATTATACTGTTTGAAAACACAGGTATCTGATATTCATCTGTTGATTGAACATTTTACAAACGTTTAAAAAATTATAATAGAAATGTCTAATAGGATGATTATGTCATTGCCACTGATGATATAGCAGTTTTTATAATACTGTTTGGAATTTTGTAATAATTTTTTCGTGAGAATAAGCAAAAATCAGCATCTAAAACAAAATGAGTATCTGAACAAAAAAACGACATCTGAAGAAAATGTTCCTATTCTTTTTTTTAAACAGAAATCATCTATACAAATTACCTACAAGTTAATATACCTATATGAAATACCTTTATAGAATCCTTTTACTTTGACGTAAAACATTTTTTGTTGATATTTATAAACTTACTTTATGATGTTTGGCAAAACGTAAATATATAACGCAACATTATTTTGAAGCAGAGGAGGTTTTCGTAAACACAGTAGTGCCTTTAGCTCCGATAGAGCTATTTTATACAAATAACGCGACGATATATATAGATTAAGTTAGTTCATGGTCCGTTTTATAGATCGATGGTCGAATTTCGTTGAATCCTGATTTTATGTTTAAAACCACATCACTATGAGAAAAATAAAATAATTTTAGGAAATTACAAACATGTTAAATTATTTAATATTACCAATAATATACGTATTATTATCTTAACTAGGCAATTTGCGCAATTATAAAAATTTTATTTTCATATTCGTAGAATTTATTTTTAGTTGTTTTTATATAGAAACAAGCCACAAATATATAAATACGAATGGGGTTTTAACTTCTTTAATCATTTAAATAAATCATACTTTTTTCGCGATATTAATAAAGTGCAATTTAGTTTCCAAGAAATAAGGGGGTGTTTTTTTTTAGAAGATCTATGTCAGTAATCGGCAATTTTCCCCTATACAAGTATTTATTGAGAGTTTATAAGAAATTCGCTTAAATATTGAGTAAATGTTTTATGTAAGCTTGAAAACATTTGTTGAATTGTTTATGAAATAGAAATTTGCACGTAGCATTATTTAGAAGATGTTTACGATCATGTTTGGTAGGCGTTTGAGGAGTGTTGTGCAATGTTTTCGGAATCTTGCAAATGTTTAGAGATTTTAATTAGTTTTAATTAAAAGAATCTCCTAAACATTTGCTTATTAAATAGTCGTGATTATTAAAACATTACTTGAATTTTTATAATATTCCGAAAAAATGTCACATTCATGACACTTTCCGATCGCCTAGTAAGTATAATCATAAATATCTACATAGTTCTATATTTAAGTGGTTTCAACGACTTACTCTTCGGCCTAAATTTACATAATTTTTGGGAGTGGATTATTAGAAAAGCTTTAAAGCTAAGCTTTTTTTTTAGTTTAATTAGTAACGTAGAAAATATCTTTTTACGTTATTAGATTTTAGAAGCAAAATCACGATCTCATAAATCGTATGCTTTTCATTATATGTTTCTTCCATTCTACGTGTACTCTTTCATGAAGCGAATCCTCTGCAAAATATGACGGGCCATTTAATCACCTTCCAGTTATTATCCCTTCCAATGATACACCGTTGCACAATTATCACCCGACGTACGTTATCGATACGAATCAATAGTCCGGGAAATTTCCGTTACGTCCTTCCATCATTATTTGTGAAAGAAAAAAAGCGGTTAATAAGAAAGCGACGTATATATCGTGTTCGTTCGCTTGCTCACCACGTTTTCGTCTCCGTTTTACTTTCTTTCGCGGAAATTTACGAGCAGATCAGATATATCGCAGGATATTACAACCTGGATGCTATGAAGAAAATATAAAGTCTACTTCGTGTTTCATGATTTTCTCAGATAAATCCCCATTTTACTTATTGTCATATATATATATATATATATATATATATATATATATATATATATCATTATTTTGTGAGCACGTCCGCGTGTATGTGTGTGAAATAAGGATATACAGGGTATCTTAAAATTCGCGTTTTCGGAATACAGGACATGATTCTTTATGCTAAAAAAACAACTTTTTTCTTTAGCAAATAAATTCTGTACTTCGAATTTTGGAACATGCTGTATACACACACACACACACACACACACACACACACACACACACACACACACACACACACACACACACACGCACGCACATCGCATAATCTAATCTTTCGTTACTTTGAAAAAAAAAATAAACCGAGAGTTATTCTGATTTTGGTGACAAATCGATCCTTGCGATATATTCAATGATTTCGTTTGTTCGCAACGATTGACGATTTTGTGCCTACTGCTTCTCTTCTGCCGAGGTCAACCTTAAGGAGACTGATGGCAGGCCCGGGTAACGGCGACGGATGTTGATTTATTAAAACCCCGACGTGATCGTAAGTCATCCATCAGCGGCTGCTGGTGAATGGAAAATTGATTAGTCTTCGCCACGTGTTAGGAAAACCGTGAGGGGGCAAAAAGCTTTCCCCGAGCGGAATATCCAAAGAATACATCGTAATTATGTATTACTCTGTTACTCCTGTCGGCAGGTCGATACTTAATTAACCGCACCTTTCCTTTGCCCTCTCATTGTTACAACAACGTGATGGTTTGATAATTCTCTCTGGCGAAGACTCGGCGCGCGTAAAACGCCAGGGAAAAAAGCGCGTCACAAAACAACGGGCGAACAGGGTAAGCGGGATAATTAATAATTGTAGCGAAGCCACATAGTTTCCCTTAATCGTGTAAATATGTAATAAAACAGCGCTTGTGGTGTGTATTATAGATAATATACAATATAATGTAATAAAACATTAATATAAAGGAAACCGACTACACGACTGGCGATTTGTTTTTCTTAGACATTTGGGTCTTCAGTCATAAAATAGATAAGACAAAATACTTATAATCCATATTAAATAGCAAAGACTGTTGAAATTATTTTTAGCTGTTAAGATAATAATCTTTGCTTAGTAAATTACCTAAATTACTATATGCCGCTAGAATAATCAAATTGGTTACAATTGCTGGTAGAAGGAAGTTGATTCTGAGCGCAGCGGTCGTTCAGCGGAAAATGAAATTGGTTGATTCGAGACAGGAATTGACACCAAGTCAAAGGAGGACTCTCCCCGTTACTCTCTCGCTCTCGTTCTCTCTCTCGCTCGCTCGACGCTTAATTGTCGTCGTCGTGATGCCTAGGCACCTTGTAACCGTAGCAGCAAGCAGGTACGCTCTGTTATATGACGCAACGCATTGACGCGCGAAATGGTACGAGGATGCAGATGCATGAGAGAGAGAGAGAGAGAGAGAGGAGGAGGGCAGAGCCACGTCAAAGACTCTGACGAATGCGTCATTGCGTAGTCGAATAGACTTTCCGCACGCATCGCACGGCGAATAGCGCGTCAAAGAAAATTAACTCGACTAATTAACTGATTATTTTAATGACAGTCAAAGAGTCGCACCGAAGGAACTTGCTATTATAATTGCGCCGCATTTTCGCTGCACCCCGGGCGGAGACAATGAACGCAGTTGGTGGGATATTCGTGCCCGTCCGTGTTTTCATACAGCTTTCATAACGCGGTTCACAGTCGAGTCTGTTTTTCGATGCCGCGCGGTCGTAACTGTGCCGTTGGACGGAGCAATGGTATAAATCATATTCTCCTCGTTTTCAGGAATAAAACGGTTTGTGAGAGCGTTTGCTGGAAAATACGGCTACTTTATCGCAATACGTTTTTCTACGCTTTAAAGAGAAAGGTTGAACATTTCACGTTATCCAGAGATAATCACGTGTTATGCTACCTAAAATATACATATGGCTGACTAATTATTGATTCGCATCACTATTTTGCATAACGACTCGATTATTTCACCAGTTGATTTTTCCATCCAAAAATATATAAAATAACAGTAGCGCATATAAATTGTAAATTTACAATCATGAAAAAAATTTTATGTTTGTGCAAGTTAAGAATAAATATTTCACGAAAATTGCAAAACATAAATGTGTGTGTTTTAGAATATGTTTTGATCATCACTCGCACGAATAAATCATAATAAATACAATTTCGTTTCGTTGCTGTAATTGTGACACTACAAAGTAGATATGTATCGCAATTTTGAAACTCGTTAGATGAATAAGAAAACTATATATAAAAAATAAATGATATAAAATCAGCACGCTCTATTTAGTCGTTTAACAATATTATAAATTAGGTATACATTAAAATTCGTTACATGTATCGCTGCAGTAAATGTACAGAACAAATCAATGTATCATTTCGGTAATGGATCGATTTCTAAGTTTGTCTTCGCAAAAATCATATAAAATTACGTTTTATCAACAATGTGAAATTTTAAACTTTAAAATGTAAATTTTTATAGTTGTTCTGGACTATATATGAAAATCTGAACATTTTTATTTGTGAAAGCTTTACGAAAGAGATTTTATTATTAAAGAAGTTGGATTGCATTTTACCTTTTTTAGACATTTATAAATTTATCTACAAGAATTTACAATAAAAACAACTATGTTTTTAGGAATGTATTATAACTCCAAATATTACCAAAGTTATAAAAATTTTATCTGCGTAATTTTACAATTTTAAGCGACTTAGGGATGAATGTGACTATTTGCTCCAAGAGGGAAGTGGGATGTAGCGCAAAAATTTAAACTATATGAATATACTCGTAAAATCGTATAAATAGCACATAAATTCTGTATATTTGATTTTCCAAATCTGTTGTTATTATTAGGTGTTGGAATTAATTCGTAGCGTTTTTAATGAAAGAATGTTATTTATTTCACATGAGCATTAAAAAATACATTAATGAAAGTACTTCCCATCACTTGTAAAACGCTACGAATTAATTCCAACACCTAATAATACATGGGAAGGAGCTGACTGACAGCTTGCTCACCCCCCCCCCTCCCCATAAAATTTTTTTTTAGCTAAACGAAATGAGCGCAAAATTTTTTTTGCAGATTTTGAGAGCGCATAAATACCGCATTGTTATATAATTTATTCATTAAGATTTGATTAAATGGAGAGGGGAGGGAGTCAGGCAGACATAAAACATCCTTAAAGTTCAACATTGGAGAGTTAAAAATGAGATTACATTAATTCGAATTTCATCGGAGCATTTTTGAGAATACAACAATGGATAATTGCTAAATAAATGATACTGTGTTAAACGATTTAAAGATTAAAATTACATTATATAAAGAATTTATATGAATATTATAGGTGAAAATTTCACAGGTCCAAATGGATTAATTCTGTACAGTTAATTCCCTCTGAAGCGCACTAAGAAAAAATATTTTTACTATAATGAAAATAGTCATATTTTCATTGCATCACTCCATTGTAATTTTTTTATCGTATCAAAGATATGATAAAAAATACATTTGCAAAACTTTTTGCTTTTTTGTGATTGAGGATCGGTTTTAAAAACATCGTAATGTACGATGCAAAATAATTCGGATTAACGTCGGCTTGTATTGAAAACGTTATGGATAGACTCCGGAAACCTTCTATCAGTCAAGATACACATAATGTATTGTAATAGGCTTTGCCACAAGCATTCATAAAATTAAACCAAAAAATTGATAAGTATATCTTATATAATACACACAAATCGATCATAAAAACAGTAGATTTTCAGAATTTTATTTCAATCAAAAGAGCTTTACTCTATTTTCTATTCAGTGGCTTTTCGAAATACACAGATTGCTTACACTGAAACCTCGTAATAGTTCAAGGCTTTGAACATAATAACAAAGTTGTCCTTACATTTTACTTAGAGCCTATTGGAAGTTGCGGTTCTAGCGCTATTCCCATTCGAACTACCCACCGTGATTTTATGCGTTATTTTGAGGTTCGTTATTACAATAAATAGTTTTTTTATCCAGTGTATATCTAACTTTTATTTACATAAAATTAATGCACATCCAGAAAAGGCATTTTATAAAGAATAATGTGTCGTTATCGTTTTTGATCATAATTTCATATTTATGCATATATGTACGTACACGGAGAGAATTTTCTTTTAAAATTCATCCTGAAAATATGATAATTGTACAATACAATATTTTAAAGATTTTTACCATGCACTTCAGTAAAATTAATCAAGCTTATTTTATATTTTATAGTTTTATTAATGAATGAGAAAGATTTAAATTAAAATTCTTCGAAATACAATGTTATTCCACGATTATCATATTTTCAGGGTAAACTGTAAGAACAAATTTTCTCCGTATAGAAAATAGAGAAACACGTTCTCTGGAAATAATTTTTAGGAAAAGTAGTCAAACTGTTCAAAGAAATTTTTAAATAATTTTCACTTTCCTTTTTCTTTCTTCTCTCTCTTCCTAAAAAAATAACTAACTTTTCTGCTAAAATCCTTATAGGTCCGGTTTTTCATATGCTGGTTAACTTATGATTTAACTAAAGCTGAATGGATTTCATTTATGACACCCATCATCATAGATGAAGCATCATATTAGATGAAATATCAGAAAGTTTAAGTTAATCAGCAAAAAAAACCGAGCGATGAACTGTTTTGTTCTCTCATTAAGGATTCGATACAATACTATATAAAAAATGAAAATGCTACGTGGACACTCTAGCGTACCGCTCCATTTAATCCGAAACATGACCGTTTAATACTATATTGTATCCATTGAATATACGAAGCTCGCGTTCACAAGCGACGCAACGCGAAGCGAGAATCCGAGCAGCATAGCCGTCTAATGCTGAACGCGAGAATGTGAAGCGGCGTAAGCCGGAGGATTCCGCTAACGGAATACCTACCTTACGCGAAAGCGATCCTCGCGAGGTCGCTGTGCGAGCTGCAAGACGAGTAGGATGGGTTAGTTAGGTAGATGCGAGGGTGCGGAAGACGGGCCTGGTGAATTGAATGGGAAATTGATGGGCTTCGCCCTGTCGGTCGTGTACGCGGCAGCGCGCGCGCACATCCGCCATAGACCTCCTGGAATCCGTTGTCCTGGCAATGTATACAGGCTGTACCTGCAACCGACCATTCGCGCGATTCTCCTCCTCCTCCTCCTCCTCCTCTTCCTCCTCCTCCTCCTCCTCCTCCGCTTCGCCCGGCTTTCGGCCTTGCTACTATGTGTGCTCCTCGCGCGCATACGTCGCATCTCCCGTTGCATATGAGCGATATAAAGGCTGACTCATGCTCTGATAGAAATATATTAATGGAGTTCGTCCTGACCATCTGTACGATGAATCATGAAGGCATAAAAACTAGACTGATGATATGTCCTCCTATTCAAGTTTGATAGATATAAATGTGGTATGGTAAGTAAAAATTTCCATTCTTCCCTAATTTTTTTTTTTTTTTTTTTTGGAAAATATTCTTCTTGTATCGTGTTAAAATATTATTTAATAAAAACTTATATCATCATATACAATAATATTATTTATTAAAGAATATTTTAATGATGTTATTCAGTGATAACGAAATATTTTGCTAACGATTTACTTATATAGCGATGATAATCTATATATATAGTGAACTCCGACATTAGATCCTCATCAAAGGAAACATTGACATTAACTTGTGCCGCTAAGCGTGAATCAGCCTTAAGCCTGTATCCGGTAGGATGTTTGTCCGCGCCGTGCCGGCCGCTTGAATATGTATCGTCCATCCCGACGGCGCTTTGATTGTGCACCCTCGCCGCATTTGCATGCGAGCTAGTTTCCGTGCCGACTGGTCAGAACTGTCAGAAGACGCAACAGTGTGCCGCGCGCGAAGGCATAGCGACCGTCATCACCCCGCGGCCATTTATGCGCCTCGAACATTGACGCATGTCTGGTGTATGGTGATATCGCATGTGTCCGTTTTTCTCCATGCGAGTTCGCGAGTTCCGTTTTTCGCGAGTTACGAGTTACGATCTTTACCGCATGACTTGGTCCTTAGTCGTAACGAAGGGAATTTAATCCGCTTCTCAAGCGAGACGCTCGGCGAGATGAGAATTACGCATGAGAGAGAAACGAGGTGATAGCTGTGTTCAGCTACGCAGAATTATAACTGGTTCGTTGAAAAGGGAGATGTTCTCGCACGTTTGTTTGACTATCAAAGAAACTGTCGTTGGGAACGTACAAAAGAATTTGCGATCTATTCGTTGAAAAATGAATGCCAGTCTCGCCGGCTGGATTATCTAGAAAAGTCGTAGTTGGAAATGTAAAAAAGAATCGTTGAGCTCATGGCCTGTCGCAAGAAATTGAAAAGAAATACTTTGCTGATGATTTTATTATATTCAATTATTAGTTTTTTGATCTTTTTCTATTGTCGCAATATTTCAAACAATTATCTCAAGTCAAAAATAAAAAATTCAAAATATGATAGTGGATTCAATATGGCGGATAGAAAACATCTGATTATAAAATTAGAAATTTTTAATTGCGAAATAACATTAAGTTTTCAATTTCGTTTTATTTGAAGCTCATTATTAGTGTTACACAAACACTTACTACACTGATTTTCAAATTGACTTTCAAACTCTGATTATGAATTCGGTAACACTAGATTCTCTTTTCCCCAAATTGTTGCAAGTTTTGGAGATACTCTTTTGATATTTTTAAATGACTACATTCAAATTTAATGATACCAAGAATTGAGTTTTTTTTACGATAATCAAATATTTTTTTCTTTAATTTAAGTTATTTTAAGATCCTAAGGCTAAAATCTAATTTAATAACTCCGAAAATCATTAGACAACAAGGTCTTTTTCAAGTTACTTTATTAAAAAGTTTCCGTGCGTCCTTAAAGGGTTACATAGAAAATTATATTTAATAATGTAATATATATTTAATAATAGGCATTATAAATGTTTTGTAAACTTATTGTAGGTGCTGTACTTATTATATATTATTATATCCTGCAAGATAATCCACACAAGTAATGAAAGGTTAATTAACATTTTCTTAATTCTAAAGCTTGAGATACAATTGAAAAGCACAGACAATAGAAACGAGGAAGTAACAAATTTTAACTTATAAGAAAGCATGTATTCTAGTATTACGGATGTATTCTAGTATATTACGGATTTTGATAAGTTGAAATCTGTTATTTCCTATTCCTATTGCCCACCTGTTTTTCAATTGTGCATTAGGCTTTAAAGTAACCGTGACACGTAAGCTCAGAGGTAGATAAATCGAAGGACACAAACTCACCCCGCCGTATTCTCCCGTAAACTACGTACATTTCCCGCAAAATGGCGAGAGGCCCAGATGCATCCGTGCTCTTGTCTCCGTCTTCACATACATGCGGGGGACCATACCTTTACCATACTGAACTATCTACCTGAACTTTAACCGCTCGTGCCGGCGGTTAGTACAGAGGTATTATCTCAGGCTCCCGTCTGTGTTATCAGATACCACCTCGTTGGTGGTGCCGCCGCGCTGTAACCGGACTATCCCGTTTCCTATCGTTCCGAAACATGGCGAAAGAAAGGCTATCAAGAGAAGCTTACTCGCGAACACACAAAAATCCGAGATGTCTAAAAGAAATCTAAAAGATCTGCGAATGACTGAGAGACTTTTATGAACGACGTTTTGGACGTCTTTTAAACGTTGCAACTTGAAGGTAACTGTCTATTTCCGAAGAAATCTATGACGTCGATTCCCGACGTTCTCTTCTCTATTAGATGAAGTTTAACTGAAATAGCTGTGCTTAACCTCGCGGGTTTTCAGCTTTCCCGGCTGACACATTTTCTTGTGGATTATAGAAGCGCGCCGCGCCAATTTTACCGACGTATTTACGTTTGTCTCTCATAAACATCAGCTGAATGTACAGGCGAGTACAGGCAAAACCCATTTGGCTGTCAGTCCGATTCTACGCTGTTGAATACGATGAAGAGACACGTATTAGAGGCACATCAAAGTCGCATAAACATACTGCCACGTGGGCAATTATCGCACGCCAGACGTATCGTATACTAGCGACAGTTATGCGCGAATATCAAGTTGCGCGTCGCGTTAGTGAATGGTACGGTGAAGCAATGTTCACGTCTTGGAAGCCTCGAGGCTGAAGAAAATGCTCAGAACTGTCTGGAATATCGATGAGTTTGAAATGTAATCGTGGAGAAAAGATAGATTTAAGAATCTTTTATCGTACCTATACACGATATGCGATAGGTAAGGTCAATAAATCTTGACTAAATATCGTTCGAATCGTGATAAAATATTACATGATGATTTTAACACAGATAAGCGAAGAAATAAATTTTTGAATACAATATAATTTTATTATCTTCTCATGGATCAATTTATATCCTTCGGAGTTGTTCAACATGCCTCATGGTTGGGGTCCATTGGGCCGCTTTGTAATCAACAATACTTTTTTTCTTATTACAAAATATATACTCTTATTTATGAAGTATAAATTAAGAACTTGTAATTTATTAACCTACTTAATTATCTTGTTTGAACGTGCAACGTTTGAAAGCAACGTTTTTCAACGTTATTCTATTATAATTGCGTGAAGATTTATAATAATTTGAATAAAAAGTGTCACAATTAGCTCTGCTCTAATAAAAAATCAAACTTAGTCTTTATATAAATTTCAAGCTATGTTAAAAAATATTTAAAGATAGCTTTAAGACAGCTTTCTTTCTATACATTACGTGTCACGACGATCTTCCCACTCCGATCTCATCGTCGTACCGAAGAATTCTCAAAATAGCCAACAAAAAGGTTCGCCTGTTAGTACAAATTGAGAGAAAACGCGTATCTTCGAAAGCGGCCGCGTCCCGATATCTTTGATCAGGAAAGTTCCGCACTTCTGTCGGCTTTATTGACTTCGAAACGGGCAGGAAAGATCGTCGGAGCGGACCGGACGATTTTTCTTCGTGACTGCAGCACGGAAGAGCCACACAGCCGGGCGCGCGTTCGCGTTGCGTCTTTGACCGATTAAGCGACCGCCGGGGTCACTCGACGTTTCAACTTCGGAACAAGTATCGACGTCGAGAGATTGGCGAAGAAGGTACGGGTAAGAAGACATCGTCGAAAGAACCCTTCTCTATAGGGAATCTCGACTTCGACCGCAGAAACGAAAGCCACTCCCGAGAGCATTCAGGAAGATCAGGAAACAATGCAACTTACCAGCCGATGAAGCGAGTTATCGATCAGATAAAGGATCGATGTATGGAACCGAAAATTTTCTATGGATACACCTTTTCGATAGCGTCGTCTCTCTCTCTCGACAAGTTTCAGCGATTAATTGTACCTATGAACAAGGTAGATAATACAAAATAAACAGTAACAATTATAAAAGAAAGATTATGACTTATAAAAGAAAGATTGACTCGTAACTGATAAAACTGGATATATTTTCCTAATTTTTTAATAATATAATGATTTGAAATAATTTTATGTTTCACATCTTATTTTTTACAGTCTTATTCTATTTATATAAACTAATTATCATACTATATTATCATACTATATTTATGCTAAGTGTTGCAATTTTTTACATAATTGAAAATTTAAAACTTCTAATAAACTAATAATAAAAATTATATGTTTTTAGCAAAAATATGCATTCTTAAGTTGTCTGTGTTAAGGATTAAACTACTACTATAGGATGTTCCGTTCAGAAGTGTAATAAAAGAAAAATTCATAATATACAAAGTACTAGTTCTAATGATAAAATGTGACTATCAGTGTAAAGAACAGCTCTGAAATTTTTTTTTATAAAGTTATAAACTCACAACGTTTTTGACGCACAACACACATAGAAGCTAATTACTTCTCCTACATGCGATGTATTTAGTAGCGCAACCGCTTACTTAATGGTTAAATAGCAATTGAATGTGATTGGTACTTACCTTTAGATCCAACCACATTAAATTGCTACTTAGTTACTTAGTGTAGAGCGGTTGCGCTACTGGATGCATCCACTGCTTCAATCGCCATGTGAACATCACATCAGAAGGTGTTTTGTATACTATCGCTTGCGGAATTGAAAATGCACTGTACAAGCATCACGAACTTCAATCCTACAAACGATGAATTTGACAATCAATTTAATAATTTAATTCAACTGGCATCATTTTAAAGAGATCTTAATGCACTGAAAATCTGTAATAATAAATAAATTTCTTGTAAATTGTAAAAGTTTCATAAGCGTGTCAACTCTGTAATCTATCAATTACTTACTAACATATGAATTTACGTATATCAATTATCGCCTGGGCTTGCATTGATATCTTTGTAGTATTATTAAATTTTTGTCATTTAAAAAAAGTGATGATAGATAAATAGGTCGATGATTAGAGAAATGTTTGAGAACGTCAACGAACTTGCCTATTCCATGAATCATCGCACAGTCCGTTCGCGATAGTTTGATACATTAATCCGTTAAGTTGGAGAATTTATCGAGCTGAAACTTGGTTTAATCTCGGTCCAATGTAAACGCAAGACACTCGCACCGTGCTTGCTGTAATGTACACCGAGACGGATACATCGCCGGAGGCGAGGTAGCGAAGACGACGGAAGTGAAGTTGAGCTATGGAACGGCAAGTAAAGGATAGCAGCAGAAATGGAGGAGGCATGGAGAGAAAGAGAAGAAAATAAAGACAGAGCGAGAGAAAGAGAAAGGACGAAAGGAGGACCGTTTAAGAGACCTTAAAAGCGACAAGGCACGAACTGTCCTGGAGTTATCTCCACCGTCTTGAAGCGAAGCTGTAGGTTCGTCAGGGTAAACCAAGTCCATGAATTAATTAGTCGGCAAACGACAGCGCGCTTGTTAGCCGTAACGGAGGCTACTTCAGGGCAGGAAAGGGCCGTAGCTCTTACTCGGCAGGATACACACACGAGCGCAGACACCGGCTCGAGTGGGTGAAAGTGTAATAAGAGCTCTCCAACGACGCTGGAAAAAAGGCGTGATTTCCCACTCTCGCGTGAGTTAATAAGTTCTTATCAGGTGATTTGCATTTCGCAGAATACGGGCTAATGAATTGTTAATAATTAATCAGTAATTTTGAGAACAAAGCGCGATGTAATAAGATTTAAACCGGTTGTACGATCTCACGGCGTATTTGGTATAATCTATCGTTGAGTCGATAAATTCTGATAATTTCAGGAATATGTGTGTTCGATAATGTATGTATGATAACGGTAATATAATTAACTAATCAGGTGAGATTTGATAATATCAGCTGTAATACTCGCGTAGACTGTAGCTTAATTAGCTAGGAAAATGTTATGTGCACGAATGTAAATTACCCAAATTATATATATTACCCAAATTTCTTATATTTTTGTAGAAAAGATTAAAATCTGTACGTTGAAATATTTTCTATTTTCTAATTTTCTGTCGCTTCTTCTCTTCTAAAAATCAATCGTGTAATTTTTTTCTTAGGGCGAAAACGTAAAAAGTGAACATTTTTTTTATGTATGTAAATGTGTACATACCTACATATATACATATAAAAATTTAAGGCAAATGAAAGTAAAAAAGATAACAAACTTATACGCAAACGGAACGACGGACGGGACGTCGTGAAAAAAAATGCTGAATTTTTAAGAATAATGTGACGCGATAACAACATCGAGTCGGAATAACGGTAGAAGATAACGGAAGTGGATAAAGAGACGAAAGATGCATAAAGTACAATGGGGGTATGTGAATTCGCAAACATGGGACGGCCAAAAGAAGGAAGAATAAGGTAGAAACAGCACTTATTGGAGTTCCAACGTCTCTCAGGATCGACTGAGTAGTGAATAATACAGAGCTGTATATATCCGTTGTTCGTCGTACTGATAGTATCCGATCCCTCGACGCTACCTTGAGGAAGAAAGAGAGAGAGAGGAGGGGAGGAGGGGGGAGAGATGGAGAAAAGAAGATACATAAAACTGAAGCTGAGGCTGAGAGGTAAAAATATAAGGCGAGAGGTAATCTGGATACGAAAGAACTAAGGGCATGCGTAAGAGCGAGAAATAGTGGCCGAGAGAAATAGTGTATCTCAATTCTGCCAGATCCCAGCACGAAACTTTTCGAGAGCTGATGGCACTCCGGGGAATCACGCACGCAGGGCGATCCCCTCCGGAAGATCCTCATAATATTTCTTGAAACCCTTCAAATTTCTGCGGGGAAGATTTCTCCGAGCTGCGCTGTGCGCGCTCGTCTGTGTAACGAGTTTCCAACGGCGGCGAAAATTTACGACACGGCCGAATCGCGAGAGTTCGACGTCTTCTTCCTCGAGTCGCGAAATTGGATCATAATCAAGAGAAAGCTGATTACCCGTACGCCCGGATTCAGTGAAACTTGCGGCGCAATACGATCGTTTGATACAGATCCCTCGTGAGACTCGCGAGATGATGAGCTTTAGAAGATTTACGCAAGTACTATTAAGCTTTAAAATAAATATTCGTAGTAGTAGAAAATATGAAAAATTGTTTGCCGATTTTGGCGTAACATTATTGAATTATAAGTAAATTTATAACTCTGGTATAATAACACAGTATTTGTATATGAAACAAAAAAATGATTGTCCTTTACTTCATAAAGGAACAGAAACATAAGGAAATTTTCTATTTCATAAAGGAAATTCAATACTTCTTCTAAAATTCTTTTATTTCTTTTAAGTATTCTAAAGTACAAAATATATACAATTATTGAAAAAGCATAATTCTAAAATATACAGTCAGTAAATATTTATTGTAATAGATTTCTTTCAAATTTGAAACGCTTTTTTATTGTCAGAATGAATCATGAAAGCGATCAGCTAACGCGTAAAATTTTAAATCAGTTAACACCACATAGAAAAACGCAAATGTCTTTTCCAAGCTTGTCAATGAAAAAACATGGGAATTTCAAGATAGGGCTAGATTGCCGATACACACCCAACGGGCGAATGCTCGCACCAACGGGAAATCAAGTTGGGCGAGATAGAACTTAATGCATTCTCCGATACTCGTCAACGGTTCGTTCGACTCGCGGCCGAAATAACGCCGCATGGCAAACATCAGTGACAATTTGGTCGATGAACATATTATCTCGTATACACTGTACGCAACTCACCCTGCGAGACAATCGAACGATCAAATAATAGATCAAATAACGTGTGTTCCCCTAATCGGATACATAGGCGATCCTGCCGCTCAATCTCCCTTTCTCGCTCTTTCTCTCTCTCTCTCTCTCTCTCACACACACACACACACACACACGTGCAATTAACGTCAACCGAACGGTAACCGCTTTTCCTGTGTTCCCTATAATATCTCTGCGTTAGCTTCCCTTGGCTATCGCCAACCTAGAACGCGTCTGTAATTTCCTTTTGCTTGCTAAATTGCGCAATCCTGCGTTCTCCGTAAAAGACCCCGCACGCTTACGCTGCGCCGAATCAAACGGATCTGGTATTTGTAATATCTATCAATAGGGCAGCAATTTGCAATAGAACTTTTGATGAGTCGATAAATACATGTATTGGCGCTATTTTAATTACTCAAATAAGTATCCTATGCAATAAATAATATTACTGCGTGGATCGAAAAATGACACAGTAAAAATTATCTAAATCTATATCTATAAATCAGTGGATAATCAATGACATCAATCCTAAGTGTGTTACTGGTAATGAGTGAATGAAACGTGGAACGTTCCTTAATCTATAGCTAATCTTGCTTTAAATATTTGCTTTTATATGTATAATGGTCAAACTTTCTTCTTTAGTTGAATTTCACTGATTATTCATTGCTAAGTGTATATCACTGGATAATCAGTGATTATCTACTGATTTAGATTTAGAAAGTAGCATTTTTGAGATTAGAAGAAAGAAAGTCAACCTTAGATCGACATTAATTTTTGTTGGATAAATCTTTATAGTTCTTTTAATTTATCAATAGAGAGCAGAGATAACATTTGTTCTTTGATCAAATTTGCAACAATTGTTTATAGAAAAGATACATTTTTTTTTTAATTAGATACCGTGAAGAAAGAAGTTGTTAGTGTCGAAATATTATAATTATAGAAAGTATAATTATAGAAAAATGTCCTGTTTAGAGTTATGCCACTTTTCTTTAAAAGTAGATAAGTATATTTTATTTGCAGAAAAAGTAACTAGAAATAACTGAAGATACATTTTATTTCAAATTATGAATCATTATCTTGTATATTTAAGAAATGAAATGTTTAAATTGAGACTGTTTTCAAACCTCAGATTTAGAAATATGTCACTTATTTTCAAATACCAGTATTTATTGGTTAAATATGACAACTCTGATAAGAGAAAAAGTTTATACTTAATTGTATTAAGATTGGAGTGTTCGAATTTTGAAAACTCATGACATAGTTTTAAAGAACATCCTATAAGATAAAGTGGAAAGAAAGTGAAGTTATGCATATTCATTTATTATCCTAATAATTAAAACGCTGTTCCAATTGAACATTGCAAATGCAAATGCTCTACTGAAAAGTTGCAAAAAAAAAAAGTTTGAGACGTGTCACTTTTTAACACGGCGATATTCTATCTTTAGTTATGCAAGTGCAAATTTTGTAATACGAGTTTGGTATGGAACTTGATATCCATTTTATGTCACTTTCACATTGCGTAACGCACGGTCGAGCTAATCATTCACAACACGGTAACGATACTGTTTCAGTATTTCAACGCATATTCTAATTATATTACACGCTTAGCATACAACCTGTACATCGGTATTCGCGATAAACCGTAACGAATCACCTGATACAAGAGCGGAACGCACTTTCCAACGGGCAGACCAGCCGTCGATCGCAATCGCGCATCCGCGCCCGTTTGCAGCAGATACATCCGATTAAAGTACGATTATAATTCCCGGCTGCCCCCTAAATCGAACCTTCGCGCGCACGTTACCCTTCCTGCTCCCTGCGGATCACCATGAGGCATTGCCTATGGCCAATCTCACGTACGGAATACTGCGCGCCTGTTCACCACTATGGCGTTCAATAATGCACGCGATGGCAATGCAGCCGTTATATCTACCCTTCCCGCTGCTCTCTCTCTCTCTCTCTCTCTCTCCCCCTCTCTGTCTCCGTTCCACTTTCCGCCTCGCCGTTATCTAAATCCCTCTCTTTCTATTTCCACATCGTCCTCTTCTTCGATCGCTATTATGCGGTCCCTCTAGCTAACCGGTCTGTCTCTATTTCCTCCTGTCCGATCTCACCAATGATAAATCGCCTCTATACAAGATGTCTCAAAACCACGGATTCTTCAATCTATTTTGCAAGTTGATATTCGTTTGAAGAATATCAACTTGTTAAAAATGACCTCAAACCAAAGTATACTCATTTTTTTGAAATTATCAACTCATGGAAATGTAAAAGTTTTTTTGTAATTTAAGTTTTTTCTCAGAACTGATGATAGATAAAATTGGACTGCGATAGAAGTTATTTTCAACGAAATACCAAATAATCATTTCATTACATTTGTGCGTGAACATGTGGTCCCCCAGGTGACCGATAACTGCGTACTTTACACTGTAATCTATATTTAAAGCGAACTCCGCGTAGATTTATTTGCCAACAAGTTAGCCGCGTTCATCGAAACCGCGTGCATCTGTCTTTCATATCGCCTCCTCCCCCTCTCGCCTGGTCCTATCGCCACAACCCTCATGCGCATTCGCCGCATTGCTCTGTCCACCCTCGCATCGCACTATCGCGATCAATCTCTTCTTGCGCACCGGCATATAATCCCACCCTCTTCACCCTCCTCGCCTCATGCGCCGTCCTTTATTACATCGCTCGCATATCACTTCGTTTCGCCGTCTCGCACCCCGAATACGCACCATAACCGGGCACGTATCAGCCACTATTCGCGTGGTAATATCCGTGCAACGCGGTGGCGGCGGCGGCGACGGCGACGCAACGCATCGTGGGATAGCCGCGCGAAAGCCCGTGTGCGTACGATGCCGATTCTGACCCGCATACAGTATTACCGTTCAGCCCGAGTACGGGTCCGAGTACGGTATGGTATGGCCCGTTGGTTCCCGTTGGTTACCATCGGCGTCGGCCTTTACAGCTTTGTCTCGCCGCTGCGCATCAGATATTATCAGGATAATGCGTCCAGCGGACCGAACCCTTCCATATCCATCTCGTGAGAGGCAGCAGCATTTCTCCATCTCTTTCCCGTCTCTCTCTCTATCTCTCTCTGCCACGAGTATATGCCATCCTCTTCACTATATAGGCATGTGCGGAGCATCGACCAGCCTCTGTATTGCACTCGCAATGTGATGCATACATACGTATATATGTATATACATATACAATACGAGTATGTGTGTGTATGTGTGTGTATACTAAACACACAACCGCGAGCAAACGTAGAATCGACGCCTACTCCGATGTCGGCGACTGAACGTCTCATCTCGGTCGTCGCGACCGAATATTCGGTATAGCTTTGTTGCTACGGCTACCGCGCTGTGATGACGCTCAAAGGCGATGCGTCCACGTCAATGTTAATTATTAATGATAGCAAGAGCCCTAGAACGTCGAGTGATATGTTGCTGTCTTTATTGAGTTAGCGAAGAGTTAACAGTAGTAGCAAGATCGCTCAAATGTGAATCGTCACTTAAGCGAATAAAGTTGATTTTTTGTATGATAAAACAGTGGATAAAAAAAGTTCCAATGTATACGTCAATATAAATATTGGGATGTTGTATAATATAGCATTTTTAACGATGATCGGTAAAAATTTTTATGACCTGATGAAATTATGTTGAAGTCATAAATATCTTTTTTTTTCCTACAGAATGATTAAGTAAAGAGCAGCATACATATATCCTGACAAATGTCAAGATTTTCCGTACATTTTGTAATTATGAATTTTATATCTTGTTATAAATGTAAATTTCTTAAAATACATAATATAAGTCTTATATATATATTAGGTGTTGGAATTAATTCGTAGCGTTTTTAATGAAAGAATGTTATTTATTTCACATGAGCATTAAAAAATACATTAATGAAAGTACTTCCCATCACTTGTAAAACGCTACGAATTAATTCCAACACCTAATATATATATATATATATATATATATATATATATATATATAGTAGATAATAAATAATCTAAATCTATCAAGTGTTAAATTTGCTAGGACTTATTGCATAATAGAATTTAGATTGTCAATTAAAATCAGTTAGAATTAGATGACGAATGCGCTAAACAAAGAAATATTCAAAATTTTGTAAAAATATAAAAATATTTCCATTGGATTATAATAGAATGTTAACCTGGCAAGCTCATTTCTTTGTCAAATTATTATAAACGAGTTAAATTGAAAAGATAATAAAAAACATAAAAATGAAAAAAGATTGACGTTTAAAAACTCTAAAAATATCGCAAACAGAGATTCTCGAATATTATTGTGAAACATCGCAAAGGAATAATAAAAAATATATTCTTGTTACATATTGCTATCGACTACGTATGGTTCTCACGTGACAAGATTTGCATCATATTTCTCCTAGCGGTAGCTTTCGATGGAGCTGACTCATCTCATATGTGCCGCGATGCATAAAACAAAATGCATGTATCTGTCTCATGACTGCGTTATGAAATTACATATTGTGTGTGTACATATATATATATATATATATATATATATATATATAATATGTGTGTGTGTGCGTGTGTGTGCGTGCGTGCGTGCGTGCGTGCGTGTACTTATTTGAATGAGTGGTAGCGATTTAGGAATCTCTTGAATCTCAAAAGTTTACATTTCTTTTGAAAAAATATTTCTCGTAAAAAAAATAAAGATAAAGAAGCACGACAACGCATCTTATACTTCTTCTTTCCACTATAATTACATTACATTAAATAAACACGCAATGGCATTATTAAGGAAACATTTTGATCCACGGGCTGAATAAAAGCAAATCATGTGATGTAACTTCAACTTACTACTGTCGTAATTGCGACATTGACAGTAGAATAATGATATGATTATCATAATAAGAATCACCGTTTTTTTGTATTGCACCAAATCATCATTAACGAACGGATATCGCGTAAAATGCATTATATTTAAAACTTGGTATATGGACATTGTACATCTGCAATAGCATCGATCGCAGATGTCACCATGTCGAAACATTGGAAAGGTTCGCTTTCACGAACTGACATCACTCTATCAACCGTTGGTACGAATTTCCAGAATTTCGAACGATATTGTTTCTCCTACTCGCAACTATTATCTCGTCGTGCCAAGCACACGTACAAAAGGTGCAAATTGTATCACTGACATCGAACATAACATAGAAATATTTATTCTGCGCATGGCAAGGTAAAAAAATTGAGTGCAATAAATATTGTCACCAATCTCTGTGTCTGCGTACGTGTCCTACCCAAACATTTTTCAGACCACCGTTACACATTTCACGTATTAAATTAGACCGCAATTTCGTATAATGGAACGTGTTCTTCTCTCGTCATACTCAGTACGAGAGCTAATGCGAAATTCAAAATTCACAAGCAGAATTTTGCACGGGGAACAGAATAAATAAGACCATCGCATTACCATGTAGATTTACAATTTGTGCATAATTAATAAAATCGAACGTTCGCGCTACCGCTATTATTTTAAAAATAAAATAAAGCTTATCGATCGAAAAATCGTATAATATGTATAGAATTGAAGTATATAAATATAAATTAATACAAATATCATTAAAAATTATTAATTTGCATATAACAATTAAATGTACTATTAATAGTGAATACATATTTATATACATTAAGTAAATTAAAACATGTTTTCGTGATAATTATGATTCAAGTAACAATATTTTCCTTTTAAAATTTTCCACTTGAATTAGAGGATGATAATAAATCCACAAAATGCGCAAATCAATGACAGCTTATTCATCGAAATTAATCTCGAAATGCAAAAAATAAAATGTTTAGTAAACATTTATCTTATAATACGTTAAATATTTCCTAACGGTGAGGCAGGTTAACCTACCGCCTCAATATTTGTTTTCGTAATGCTCGAAGACCATCGTGTATATCTATATAGTATATAAGATCATTGTATTGTCATTTGCACGGCAAGACTCGAACTGGCAGATAGCCGTTCCATATCTCACGACATTACCCTGATAGCGACAAGTACTAGAAAATATATTTAGCAGTTTACGTTAAGCGATTATTAAACCATGCAAAAGATTCGGAAACATATCGAAATATATATCTCGTGCGATTAATTTAAAATAGAAGTTATATAAAAGAATCGAAAAGAAATTATAAACTTAAAGAAATTAAGATAAAGGAATAAAGATAATAAACGTAAAAGTTTTTTCTTTTTATTAAAATTTTTTTTATCATTTATAAACTCTACTTAACATATTATTTTATTTCTATGAAATCATAACCGTTACAGAATGTATTAAAAATTATTGACACAAACCTCATGTCTACCATCGGACTTTTTTTTAAATTTCTTAACTTAACAAGATTCTCGTCATCAATTGAGAAATTAGCTTATTATATTTTACATCTTTGACATAAAAATGCGAACTGACTTGATGAATATTATCATATCTTATTTCTACGAAGCGTGCCTGGAAATTTTCACATGATCGTTGTGGAATAGCCGTCAATGATAAGATTCACTGTCATACGTTAGAGATTAATTGTGATGTATGCGTTTGTAAATTAGTAATTTTATATGCTTGTTTAGTTTTTGAGACGTTAATTTGTGATTGATGTAATTGATAATAACTGAAGTAGATTAAGGATGCTTTCTATTCAGCGATTCAAGTCGACACAATCATTCTATCTTTCTTTGCATTCCATGAGTAACAAAGACAGAACGATACTTGTGTCGATTTGTGTTATCAATGGAAAGCACTTTAAATAAGTCGAAATGTTTTATATTGTGATACGATTTATGACAATAAATTGTTGAAATATTGAATTCGACCGTACATGTGAGAATACAACCAAAGAGATAGATGCCTTTAACGGTTTAAGCTAGATCTTAAGTGCTTGTATAATTCTGTGTGAATTTATATACTACGTATGTAGTCCTTTAAATTGCGCGTCGAAATGATTTTTCGGTCTTGAAACGCAACTCTACTAAACTGCCACAGTAATATTACGAGTTAAATTGACAAGCAATTTAATAATTTAATGCTTTTTCGCATCTTAAATGATCTTAATAATGTTGAGTGACATTATTAAAATCTGTAAATGATTAATTCTTATTGCGAAAAATATATATTCCAGTCAATTTAACTCGTGATATTACTGCAGTAGTTTGCGTTTCACGATCGAAAAATCATTTCGGCATGCAGTTTAAAGGACTACATACGTAGTATAATAAATAAATAATAATTTACAGAGAAATAAACACTTATAAACACTTGTTTATTTATATCGTCTAAAATAGACATTGCTCCTACATATGCCAATTATTGTGAAGAATATTACTAAAACTTCTGTAGTCTAAAGGCTTAGGATGCTCGCACAGAATGTATTACTTTACCTTTCTTTTCCTGAATATTTTTATCAATGAAATTTTAGGAAATTTTAATCTCTATATGCTTCAAAGATTAAATATTATATAAGCTGTTATAATATTATACAAACATAAATATAAAAGATGAGAAAATATTTTATTCTCACAGACGAGATATATATATATATATATATATATATATATATATATATATATTTCAACTGATTTATTAAATAATATGCTATTTCGTTACATTAACGTTTTAAATTAACTTTTCGTAGTCTATTCTTTATTGTTAACTGTATTTTAATTTTAATTTTAATTTTATTTCTCTTTATTGTTAACTTTTATTATTATTAAAGCTGTTATTAAGGCTTTTTGATACAGGATTTATATTACGACTGTAAATACGGTCCTCAAAAATGCGATTGCTAATTGCGAAAGGAATTCCAATCGAATTTAAATCGACTCACTACAACAAATCTAATTGCTCAAGTCATTTGTTCTGTCCGTTTGTTCGAACTTTTCTAGAGTTATTTTTCTCTCTACTAATTCGATTTTAAATTCTTTTCTTAATACTGCATTGCTAAGCCACTCAGCCATTAATGTGAAAGCGAGTTTATGTCATGCTCATAACCGTTGTATTTTAATAATGCATTGTGGAGATTAAGTAATCCGACAATCCTAATATTAAGATATCATAACTGGAATAGTTAATCCTATCCAAAATATAATTTTTTTCTCATTTTTGTAGTTTTTATTGTGTAAATTATGTTAAAAATGATATAGAAAAATATTTCTTTTTATATTATTATTTTTTGCTTATTAAAAGAGTAAGTTTCTGTTGAATAGTTAATTTTATGCACTCTATAATAATTTATTATTGCTGAATGTAATTAAATGAAATATTTACAAAATTCCAGGGTTTTAATAGATAAATATTATAAATAATATAACGACATGAAAAGATAATATGATATAGAAAGGTACATCAAAAAAGAAACTATAACAAGAATACTTTATGCTGAATATTTTATTTATTCTTTTGTACGCATGGTGTGTCGTTGAACAGTATTGTTTACCTGCACGAAAGCTGCAGTTGCAACAACTGCAGTTAGAACAATATTATTTGCATATCTTCGTAGCTACGTTTTATTTTGGGATGGTACAAAAATACTGAATTATAAATATAAATATATACATGCCATGGGATAATTTTTAAACTGTACGAAGTTATTTGTGAGAGAAGCGGGTCACCAAATTAAATAATACATCAACAGAACGTCGATAAAAGCAATCAAATTAATTCGCAAAATAGCTCTTCATTACCATCACTTAAAATTATTTCCGTTTTAAAGTAGGTTAATATTATAAAATAAATGAAGCTAAATGCGTGAAACAAATTAAATTATTTAAAAATAATTTTTTCGGGCCAGTGAATTAATATAACAGGAGAATAAATGCAGAATCAATTTTTTCAATTTGATTCTTCTAGAACTCTCTTGTAGAACATAATTGAACATTACGACGACCTTAAACACGAATAATATCTTGAAATCTGGACTTGAGAGTCAAAAATATGATTCATAAAAGGTATGTGCAGCGCGATCAGAAACTCTAGAGGCGTTCCAACTTTCAGACCAGGCGCGAGTAGCGGACACAAGAACTTGTTAGTCCGCGTGTCGGAACTTGTATTTTATTAGAAAAGTTACACCAAGGATTAAATGCGATTCACGAGGAGGGTAACCATATTGGGTCGGTGAAAACGGGAAAGGAATGTGTAATCGCGTCTAATTTGACACTTGCCCATTATATGCTATTAACTCCCGACATATTACTTTGATCCTTTACAACGTACTTATACCGTATATCACTCTGACATTTTCAGAAGTTTTCGGACTTGGATATGTATTTCGTATTCTACTATTTCTATGTTACTACTAAATTTTCCCTTTATTGGATTATATTTTATGAGATATACTCTTGTATTAGATTTTACTTAAATAACTTCATCCCTCTATCCAACTATTATCTAATTTAAGAGCTAATTTACATGTTCTTTTTCTCTTTAAAAATATTTTATCTTCTCACGATAATAAGTACTAAATATATTTAAATAAAATGAAATTATAAATATTTCAAATTTCTAGTACAAATAAAGGAGAGGGAATGGTAGATATTTTAATCCTATTGAATTAGAGTAAAAACCGTTTTGTATTTGCGTTAAAACTGAATCCTTGTTAGAATTTTTATGCCAAATTTTCAACATATACAAATGTTAATTTAACTTAATGTGATTATATTAATTTTACTGAAGAAATTTATTTCCAAATTGTGTAAAAATATTATGTTTCTTGCGTTATGTTTTTTTTTTAATTTTTTAATACTATATTTGTATTACTTTCTAATCCATTCATTTGTACATATATATGTTAAATTAAAACAAAATATAAATCTAGATGAATCGTTTGGAACATGTGAAATGTATTAAATTTAACACAAATTTTCCAACTGTATACCTCTTACAGATTACATAAAAGTAAGCTCTGAGATCTCACGTTTGTAAAATCATATCTTTCAATTTGCGTCAGAAAACCTGAACACCTTTGTACCATTGGAAACGTAATCCGAGTAACGCGTGAGAACGTTCGCGTACTGCTGAAAGCATCTGCGCTTCAAAAGTATGAAGCCGGGTACGGCGACGGACATAAGAACTTGGCCGTCCCGTCGGAACTCGTATTTTATTAGGAAAGTTACCCGGCGAATTAGCCGAAAACATGACGAAGGTGAAGAAGGTATAAGGGCCGCGACGGAAGAAAAGAGACTGCAGTAGATGGTAGTGCGGGGGCAAAGGGCTCGAGAGTTCGCCGACGTGGAGAAGAGCGGAGAGGGGTCATTACGTCCACGAGACCGCTCGCTCTGGAAAACTTACGGATCCTGGAGGGCACTCGCGCGCGCGCGCGCGACCTTAATAAGCGCCTTAACATCCCGTCTATAAATTTTAAGCGATGTAAAATTAGCGCGAACCCAATGGTAGGTAGGTGATCCCACTCGTTTCTCTCCACTCCCCTATCTACCTCCAGCGCCCTCCCCTGCGTTCCGGCAAACCTGAATCTTCCTTTAAACTCTCCGAATAATAGGTTTTGACGTTAGTCCAGGCAAGCTAGTTCTCGCAATGATGGCTCCTTATTCATCGAACCGATTCAACCAACCAACCAACCAACCAACCAACCAATCGACCAACCAAGCTAAACCCAAGACCGAATCATCTCGTTCATTGCCCATTGCTATCTATCGAACTCGTTATTAACCGGAGCGTTTAAGAGAGACGGAATTGGCTGGAGGTAATTCGACTTGGAACACGCGAATGAAATTGGGTTTAACTCTACGACGCTCTCGTCCCCACGGCGACGAGAGTGATGTAAGCGACGTGAGCGGATTCGTCGATCGTGAGTGGAGCATCGCGTCGCGTCGCGTCGATGCAACCTGAATCGGTTGCATCGTTTTCTCGAACGGGAGAGAACAGACGCGACCGTGCATCATTCGTATCGCGCTTTGTGTCTCTTTCACCGGTTACTTATGACAATTCATTTTCGTGAAGGATAGCTACGATTCAGTGTAAGTCATAAAGTATCACGATCGATCCATACATTCGACATACATTCACCTCGGCCAATAGTTCCGAGGCGACAAGATACCCGATATCTGTCAAATCTACATCCATATTTATTTGTTTGGAAAAAATATCATAAATGTCCATTCTCTCTTTACATTTTGCTAAAATTTATACGCGCAGTCTAAATTATGCATCTCATAAAATTTTACATGGCGACTATCGATTGCATTCTTTGTTGAATTTTAGATTCTCTATATGTTTTGGAAAAGTAAATCTTACGAAGTAAGGTCTTCCAAGTCCATAAATAATCCCTTCTTTGATTTAAAAGATCTCTTCATCTCTTTTTTATCCCTTCTTGTCAGTACCCTTCAAATACAGATTATCAGAAATGATCTAGCGACACTAAGGAATATGTTATATTTAAGTGACAGTTTTGAGAGGTAATACTTTGTACTAATTTAATTTTGCATACAAAAAATCAAAATCTTTCAGTAAAATAAAATAATCTATTTTTAAACTTGATACAAAGCTTCGAAGATTTAATCACAGAATGGATATCCAAACCAATGTGAGTTAACAAAAGTTAGTCGTATGTAAAATTCATATTTTTGAAGTAAAAGACGAAATTATTGACGTTTTGATCCTTATTATTGGATCATTCTCAGTGACCAAGTCAGAAATTAACAAAAATTATCCATGGTTAACATATTACAATGGAAATATGATATAAAATCGCTCAATTATCGTTAAATGTCAAAATTTACATATCGTCTATCGTATTTAACAGAATACTCAAACTAACCATTTAAAATTATTTGTAATGCCAAAAAAAATATTTAAAAAATAAATAAATAAATAAAAAATAGAAAATTTGTTATATAACGAAGTTATCAAAAATTCTTGGATAAAAACTTACATTGTAAACATATATTAACGGTTTGTTAAATCGCAACATGCTTACAGTAAGACGTTATGAGAGCGTATAAAAGGTTATATCGTAATTATCGTTATTAGTAGGGGAGGGGGACTAAAATAAATAAATTCAAAACAAAATATAGACACTAAAAATATAACATGGAAATGTCAATCTTTTTTAAATATCAATATATAATGAATACAACAAATCTGTATTTGCCCTGTAAATTTAATCGCGTAAAGGAACCACGATAATGTCGTTGCGCTTGGCTTAGCGCCGAAACACTACCGTGTCTCCTGATTCATTTTTTATTTTTTGATGAAAATTGATTCTGAGGTTAATCGCTTACTGTACATTTTTTTTCTTTATCTAAAATTCTAACGTTGTTCCAATCAAACTGATGATCTATTCTATGTTCAGAAATTACAGAGTGTTTTCTAGTATTTCTATGTGATTTTATTTTACTGTATGATTGTAATTACGATGTTTTGCAATTAATCTAGTTTTTTATAAACGTTTCGTTTGACCCACGTAGGATGCCTACATCACAATTTGAACAATTAATTCTATATATAATATATACTAGGTTGGAATATAAAAAAGTAAGTAGTTTATCCTTTTAACCTTTTAATAAAGGAACTTAATTTATTTAAGTCAAATGCACAGCTTTATTATTTTTGAAAAATCTTTTACATTTTTCTGATATTAATGAAACGTAGACTACGATGTGTGTGTGTGTGTGTGTGTGTGTGTGTGTGTGTGTATGTGTGTGAAAAAGGTTGTCAAAGAAATATTATTAAGATCTCCACACATCGTTTATTACTTTTCATGCAACTTTCATTACTATTCAGTTGTTTGAAATTTATATACAGTCTTTTTTTAATAGTATTAAAAATTAAGAAAATATCCATTATGAAGTAAAATCAAGAATATTAATCAAAAATTCTTCTCTAGATTAATCTCTCTGTCAATTAATACTCAATAATCGTTCCCACTTTTTGACATATGGGATGGCACCAAAAATAATTCAAATATCTTACTGAAAATATTGATTTATGATACCAATCGTATATCGGATTATTTTTTTTTTAACCTAATTGTAAAGTTGTTCCTCTAGAGTACTGCTCATTACTTTCTTAGATACTAGAAGATCAGAGAGATTCTTTTGCTTAGTCGCACAAAAAGTTTTTACTATCTAGGAGATCCTATTTCGTTTCGCGATATACGAGATTTTTATGAGAAATCGCGGAAACAACGGAAGGGGTTGAAGTAAACGAGACTAAAGGAAAGGAGGGGACGCACAATGCAACCAAGAAGATCTCTCAAATGCGCGCGCGTGATTTACTTTGCACGACGACAAACTCGGTGAACTCGGAGGCGCCCTCGATACGGCGGTGCTATCTGAAAACTTGGCCAATAGCAGTGAAAACAAGAAAGAGGCGAGTCCCAAGGGCGAGAGATTGCATAAACGTTAGCAGCTGCGTTAGTGACATCAAAACAATCGAATGTATTTCAAGAATCGACATTGCTGCCGATCATATTTTCCGCTAAACTTCGCTCCGCAAAACTTCTAGTCTCGCACCTCGGTCAGGACGATCACTGAGTCTGGAATCTGGAACGCAAGATAAAATGTATCTCGACGTTTTTTGAAGGAAGGGGAGAGGCAATCGTCGTAGAGTGCTGGTAAATATTGTACAAGCCGCACTCGTCCGCACGGTCGTGAAGTCAGAAGTCACGATCTACGAGCCGTGGACCCGATGAGCTGAGAGTGCTCTTGCTGAGAAATTTCAAGGCGATTCATCTATAATAGTTTTGCTTTAAAGAGGTCAATATATTTTTCGTATTGCTTTCAGCGTTTTGGATCACTTAATAAAAATGTCTTCAAAAAAAAAAACGTTGCAAATTATATTAGAGGGATGCACATTCGATATCTACGTTTTAATTAGACTTTCATGGATTACCTTAGAGATTGATGTGTACATTGATTGTAGGATCTATAACTGAAATCAAAAAAGTAAAATATGAATACAATTTAGCTTCAAAACATACAAACATACAAATTATTAGATCTATGAAAGATGGACTTATTACACACAGAAAATATTAAATATAAAACTGATAAAATATATTTTACTTATGTTAGCATTTTGACAATAGGACTACGATGTAAAAAATTATAAGACTGCAGTTACAAATCGATGACCAATACGAGTCTAGTAATGTACGTGCGACTAATAATTAATATCTCAGTTCATGGGATACTTTTTTCTGTCCGATTCTTTCGCTTTGTACAAAAATACATCGAGGAAAACTAATTTTATCGAAATTGGAAATAAAATAGTTCAACTGAATAATAATTACCATTATAAAATATATGTATAATTCACTTCAAATATATATATTTCCATCTATTTCACTTGAAGTATTATACAACGGGTGTTTAGCTATAAGAAATAGATTTAAGATGTTCCGTTGTTTTACTTATTAACGGGAAACTTAATTTTATTTATGTACATATACATATATATATATAGAATACAAGATTGTCAATCTTGCGATTCTTATCGAAACCTCTTAGAGATTTGAAATGTTTGAATAGTTGATATTCAGATCACAGCGATACAAATTCAATCGAATTTTATCTGATTCGATTTGATTCGTATTCGAATAATGCATACATCTCTATATTAAAGATAGATCTACTGGATGTTGAAATGTGAGGTTTAAATCTAAATCACCTTCACAGAGATCACCTTGAATTATTAAAGTTCGGCGACGTCAAGAATTGAACCTCACGCGGTCGAGGCTTCCTCACCAAAGCCACGTGGTCGGGAAGCCGTGTTAGTTTTATGACACTTGACAGGGAACAATTGTGACTATTGCGAGAGTGGTCGCACGATGGCGGTGATAAATATTGCGCAGGCAGATCTTGTCTGGCCGATGAAATTGCCGTGTACGTACGTGAGCATACGACGGGAACATTTGTGGATATCGCGCATTTTGCTCGTGAGATATTAAGCGCGGAGTAGAATATACGGAAAAAGAAAAAAAGAACAGGAAGAAAAATAAAGGCGCGCGAGGAACAAAAAGAGCGAGGATGCGCTCGCAATTGCGAATGCAGCGGTCGACGGCGTGGCTGCGTGAATAATATATTGTATATGTACATATACAGTCTGCGTGACTCGGCTCTTTATGACGCAACTGAACTGACTGAACGTATAGCATTGCGTAGCCGGTAGCGGCGGATTGCAGTGACTGAAGCAGCTTTTACGCGCGTATGCTTGCGTACGCGTACAATGTCGTACGACATGCGATCAGGAGACGGCACATCAAGCCGCGGAAACGCGTAGCGTAGAAAAACCTCGCGGTGTCTCTGAAAGGAGCGCGGCCAGCACGACCGAGAACACTGCCGTCCATCCACTTGTTACGCGAAGGCGAGAACAATGGCGTCGGCGAAAATTAATTATTCTCCAGGTTCCACGGCTTCTCGACGGCGCGGGCGCGGCGGGAAAGGAGGGAGCGAGAAAGAGAGAAGTAGAGAACGAAAGTTCCTTCTGTGAAGGAACGCGGATGAGCGCGCGCTTGGTGGCGCGGGAGGTGTTGTCGGTGACGTCTCAGAAAATCATGCCGCCGACGACACCGGCGGATTGTTGTTGGCGTCATGATTTTGCGCACCGGGCGCAATTTTGCTCACGTACTACCGCTAAAACGCGACGAACCGTGACGTTGGAAATGCATTTCTGCCGGTGTTCGCGTTTATTTAAATAAAATAAATGTTCACGCGAAAGAATTTATTTTCGATGGCGAAAGAACGCGAGGATATGCATTGTGGATAATTATTATATTATATTAACACGATCCGACGCGACGCGACGCGACGCGACGCGACGCGACGCGAATATTACGTGACTCTCCATTTTTGATGAATTATTGCGCAAATTCGCATAATGCGATTATTGAATTATACGGAGTCAGCACATTTAATTGTCCGATGGCACAGTTGATATTTTAAACCACTTTCTTGGGATTAGTAATAATTGCGATTTTACGGGCACGAAAATTTATATTTATTTATATATATTTATTAATTATGTTTTAATTTTAATGATGTTTTTGAATTTGCGCATGTCAAACTTGACAAATTTTTGCCACGGCGCGTTTTGTAATTTATTCCCTGACATTTTTGTACAATACATGGAAGAGTATTTCGGAACTAAAAATTAAATTAAAAGTTTAATCTTGAATGTTTAAAAATATGATGGAAACGTATCGTTAACCCCGATCGATTTTCTTAAATTTAACCAGAGTAACAGGAAATAGTCGAGTGTGCATAGAAACACATTTGCCGATGGCATTTGAATGACATATAAATTTTTTTGCAGTAGTATTTTATATATCGAAAACCCAGCGCAGATTCGCGTTAAGCCATATATGGGGTGTAAAAACGAGTACGAAAGAAATAACCAAAAAAGCGAGGAATAGAGAAGAATGAGGGAATGTTTGCAAAAATCGATGGTGAAAAAATAGTTTGGCAAAGAGACAAAGACGAGGTGGAAAAGAGAGAAGAGTATGCAGGACGATTCCATTCCTGACTAATACTCAGAGAAAACCGAACGATTCGGATTCGTTCAAACTTACCGATCGACAAAACCGAGTGGAAAAATGAATGTTCCACTGCGTTCCGATTGCATGAATCCTTCCACGATTTAACATATGTTCAATAAAATCATGGACGTAGCCTTGACGCACGATTTCGCAGATGATTTTTTATTTCGATGCAGAAAATATCCGAGACTGGCGAAACTGAGCCATCACAGAATTGATCTATAATATTATGTCTATTATATTATTATATTGGTAAAATTCTAATTAGTTCTTAAAAGATATTAATTTACAATTCTAAAGATATTATTTATAATTTAGGATTATTTTTAAACAAAATATTATTTAATTAATGTTGATGTAATTATCACACTGAATTTTTGAATTAATATTTAGCAATATTCTATAAAGAATAGTAATTCTAGAAAGGAATTTTGAAATCAATAGAAATCTTAAAAATACTAATTGTAAGTTATATTGAGTGAATTTAAAATGCTATCGATGTTGAATAATGCAGTGTTGTTATCAATATGTCAATTTTTCGTACAAGGAAACACTGTTAACGCTCTTAATATTAATATAAAATTTTTATATATTTCACATTTTTAATGACAAAATATTTATAATACAATAGATTTTTATAAATATAAATAACCTAATTATTAACTTACAAGGAAAGATAAAACAGATTCAATTCAATCTTGAAATGATATGTATCTTCTCATAACATTTATCAATAAAGTAATAGGTAATTTGTATTACCTATTACCGCGAAACTGCTTAAAAATTGAAAACATTTATCACACTCTCTCTGTTATAACCTTAACTACCAGGAAGTCTAAACTAATAAATAACTGAAAATTTGGAAGCTTGTCCTAGCTTTTAACATGATAAAGTGAAGACATAGTTTAGCTCTCAATGATCTCGCTCACTTGTATGTACATATTATTAACATTCTAAGGTTAAAGCTTATTTTTATTTAGGCAATTGATATAAGAAATTTACGCGTTACGTAAATTTCACAAAAGCTAACATTTTATCAAGATTTTGTTGAGAAAAGACTTCAATCGTGTTAAACAATACATTCTCAAAGTACTGGCTTTTCCACACCGGACACTATATTTTGCAAATATTTGGCTTTACGAATTGTAAAGGACAGAACATATAATAGAAAACAGAATGGACCGCAGGAAACAGAGTGAAACAGGTCGGGCTTTCATTGCTGCGAAACTACAAGCTTTGTCCTTTTCCATTTCTCTCTCTTTCTCTCTCCCTACTATTCAGTTCGGGAATAAATAGATACTTGTTGGGATTTTCACGGGCTTCATTAGTGCGGAAGGATTATAAATCGAAACGCAATATGAAAAGCGAAATATCGAGTTCGATGCATTATATTTTACCGCTAAAAGATCCATTAATATCCCATTCGGACTTTTAATCCCTGCTAAAAGCTTTAAATGGTTTAATTGGTACTATTTAAAATTTTCGGTTCTATTCTATCTAGCTACAAAATGAATATCGTGATTATATTTGTTATATCCTAGCTAATATTATTGATGTGAATACATGTGTATATCTGTGGATACATGATGTTGATTGTTCCTATAAAAATTTCTCACCTGTAAAACGGAAAATGAAATAACAGAAAAAATTCAAATTGACACGAAATATCACAGCGACCTTTTTTTCCTATCGTTCATTACACTACATCACTATTTTAAGACATCACGCTGATAAATCTCAAAAGTGTTTATCGTAAAATAGTATCATATTAAGTACAAGCGACGTGACGATATCGAATAATTTAATATAAATGCATAGGTGTAAGATAAATATAATAATATTGCGAAAATCAGTGCGCAAAAAATTGAGTAATTCAAATATCAATATCAAAATTGATGTTCATAGCTGAGGCACTGTTTTGCAAATATGATTCTAATATTAGAGTTGACGACAGATGTATCGATCCAAGGTTCCGTCAGTTAAAGTAAAGTTTTTTTTTTTATTGTAATATTATTTAACCCAGTAATAGTCATCCCAAGTGTTTTTACACTCCAGCGGTGTGAAAATGTGAATTGTTGTGAAATACGGTAAAACTGCATATTACCGACGTTACTGATTTCAATGATCTCGATAGATTGTTAAAGTCATCACCCTGAGTGATTTCCAACAGATTTTAATCGTCGCTCATTATTCGTTAAAAAGTTATTAACAAAAAAGTTTGGAAAATGATATCTGTTTTGTATCATATTTCTCTGTACATTATACCTCTCTCTTCCTCTCTCTCTCTCTCTCTCTCTCTCTCTCTCTCTCTAATTTTATAATACAAGTTATCATATTTTATATTTTTTATTAATTACTCTTATTTTTTTCTCTCTTTAAAACTTTTGTTTCTGTATTTGATTTGCTGTTACCATAATCTGCTACGTATTGTGCTTGGCACTTGATCAGTTACAATTTCAGATTGGATAATAAATAATGATTCTATCGAATTCTATTTTATCTATTGTTAGATCATCTGCCTCATCTGCCTCAATTCAACTTGTTTTTGGATTTATTCATTCTTATATACAGAATGTCTAAATTAAGTTTTGACAAAGTACTGATTAACTGATTGAATCGAAAATAGCATTTTGCAATTTTCATACAATAATTAACAAGATATTAATTATCAAAAATTTCCGAATATTGATCTTCAATGATTTTTTTTCTCAAATACTATCAACTTTACAGAAAATTGCAAAATATGGTAGAGGACTTTTCGACTCTCAGTTTAATCCGCTCTACACACGAACGCTTTGTCAAAACTTACCGGACACCCTGTATAAAAATAAAAGAGTAGAATGCATTACGCGTCGAATAGCGCACATCGCCGAAGCGTTACATTTGCATCACGAATATCACCGTGCAAAGTTGTCCCTTGGATGTAATCCGGTCCTATCTTATATAGTACCATTGTTATCTTGCGAGTCGCGTAATCGTCGTTACGAGAGTAGGCTTACCGCGATGATTGTACTTGTACGCTCTTCGTAAATTATCTTCTCTTGCATGGATTTTCCTCGACGCTGAATACAGCGTCCGGTGCATCCGAATAACACATCACGATTGAAGCGACATATTATATTGTTAGGAACAATGCGTGAGCTTTCTCGGTGTTGCCCCGGGCTTTATTGAACGTTGCGTGATAGCAGTCTTTTCTGTGTGTGAACCATGTACACGTGTGTATAATATTATATGTGTACGTGTATGACGTAACTTGGGTACGCATTATCGAGTGAGCAAACATATAAGCACTTATACACGTGCGCGCGTGCGCACAGAGAGAGAGAGAGAGAGAGTGCGTGTGTGTGCGTGCGCGTGCGCGCGCGCGTGTGTGTGTGTGTGTGTGTGAGAGAGAGAGAGAGAGAAAGCGACACGATGAATTAGGCGTCTGCCTATCGAATATTATATTCATTTCGCGTTCGAACGGGTTAAATAATCACGAGAATATTTCAATGAAAGCCACGCGAGTGGCTCTGTTTTTACAAATCGAAAATATTTATTTTTGATTCTCCATTGCGCCGTAAAGCATATATATATATATATATAAAGAGAGGGGAGGAATGCGCGTCGGCCTGCTTTCTCTGCATCACCGGACTGCATAATTCAACGGACACCAATGGATGAGAGAAAAACAGTTTGAAACCGCAAATTACATACGAACGACTCATTAATGAACGAGTCGTATATATATATGAGCGTGACGAGCTCTCGTTAAAGCCGCGTTCGCCAATGCAGGTACCCTGGCAAGGGCATCGGCGGCGTAGACCCTCGCTTAAACATACTGTGTACCTAACAAGTAGACCGCAAACCACTGTGTTGCATTTATATATGTGGAATTAAGTTTCTTGTTTGCTTGTTTATTACCACATCACGCGAAAATGGCTAGACAAATGTTCACTTAAAGTCAAAAATGTATAGACTAGTCTGATTTAAAATATAATAGGTTAAACTACTTGAGTATATATAAGAATTTAACTATCAAAACTCTTAAGTATACATCTAATTTTTCGTACAAAGAATAGAATACAGTATATTATTTTTACAAATAGGAAAAATATAACGCTATTACTGAAGAAATATGCTTCCACAATTTGTAAGCAAATTATGAAAACATATTTCTTTAATAAAATTATATTCATAATATATTAAATTAATACATAGTATAATTAGCATTTATAATGTATTAAATTAATATATTTTTTTAATAATTCCATATGAATTTATATATTATATATGTCATTTGAAATCGAATTGAGTTTTCGGACGTAGAAACACAGTTAAACTACTGTAATATCATAATTAAAATTAATGCTCAATAGGCATCTATTAAAGATATTTTAATATGCTGGAAATCTGTAAAGAAATTTATTTATTGCGAAAAATATTATCGACCCGGAGTAGAACCCGAATTTGTTGTATTTCGTGTAAGCGTCCTAAACCTTTAGGCTGAAGTCTTAGTAATATTCTTCACAATAATCAGCATATGTATGGGAACAAATGTCTTTATTTCAGGCGATATAATATAAATAATACGAGTCTCAATCTTAATAAATAAAAATCTTTCACGGTTGAGATAATATCTTTCGAAATAAATAAATTTATTTACAGGTTTCCAGCATATTAAGAATTCTTTAATAAATGCTTATTGTGAGCATCAAATGGGGCAGTGTGAATGAACCGTTCCATTAACATGCTTCGTAAGCAATACAAGTGGCTCAAGTGATTAGGTGCTTGCATTGGAAATCGAAGGATGTGAATTCAAGATCTGTTGTAGAGTTCGCCTTGTGAAAAATATTAAATCAATTTAATACAAAATATTCGTATAATACAATTACATTATGTTAAATTAATACGTGGATATGTTAAAAATTCAACATAAAAAATTTAACAAGAGTTTAACAGAAATACAAAATATTTTTTATCATGTACAGCGTACTTTTTCAAAATTAATGTTAAACAGGATCTGTTAGTATCTATTAATAAATACATATGTACTTTTTTATTAAGTGTCGTGAAATTTGTATATTTATCTCAACTGTTTTAAGTAAATGATCCTAATTTGTTGAATTATTCACGTTTGTAAGTGACAACGCGCATATGAAATGATTTTATCGTACTTGATGGATGATTGGAACGCTTTCGAACATGATCTCGCGAAAACGAGAGTGCTGATAGGAATCGCCACCGATGTATCACGGCGTCGAGAGATGCCGATTGAAACATCGACGTCGCGTGAAACATGTCGCGCTAGCTCGTCTCTTTGATGTTTTGCGGATTTAACACTTTTTCAACTTCGACACGATGTGGTGTATCCCGAGTGAGCTTCGAGAGTGCTTCGAGTGACCACGTTCAATGCGCGAAGCGTGCAAATGACAAGTATAACGCATGATACGATACTAATTTATTTGAAAACGATGATTGATCCGACGAAACTTTATCGTTCGCCGGAACTTACCAAAGCGAAGAAAGAGAGAGATGGAGGGAGAGCGGAAAGAAGAAAAAGAATGACGCACATTAAATCGATACTTCCGATTTAGGACGCGCCACAGCTGTGTTGTGCTGCTGTTTAAAAACGGAAGAAAGAATTTCCTAAAAGAAAAAGTTTAAAATTATATAACGGAATTTTGCATAAAATTTGTGATCTGCAATTATGAGTATACTTAAAAAAAATACAACAGGTGTAGAAATATTAATCTTTTATAAAATATTGATAACTATTTGCGCAATTAATTTCGAAATAATAGTGCGACAAACAGTAATGATATAGCAGATCATCTTAGCGGTATGTTTGCGAAATTAGAAAGGAAATTGTTCAATAATTGAGAAAAATATTTTTTAGTTGTATATATATTACGTTTAAAAAATTTAGAAATATTGTGCATAAAAGAATCAAATTAATCTATGTACATGTTTATAAAAATGCATAATTATTCTTAAATTTAGCACAAAATTTAAATTATTATATGTTAATCTTAAATTATTGTATGTATAGGGGAAAGTAAGGAAATTATACGTACTTAAGGGGAATTCATTGTTATGATGTGATTTTTGAAATTGACATCAATGTAAACTATGTGGAGATTCAAACTATAAATATTCTTCTATTGCAATCTTATACTGAACATTTTTTCATTTGTGAATATTTGTTGGGATAGTATTCAAATAAAGATTCTAAATTTAAATATTGATTTAAATTTAGAATCCATAAAATAATAAGAATAAATAAAAGGACTCCTTGAATTATAAACAATGAATACTAATAAACAACAAAGGCGATTGGAGGTATATGTGCACCGTCTCCTGCGCTAACTCCTATCGCTTGTTGTTAATATTCATTGTTTTTAAATTTAGAATATTTTGTCAGTGTACCAACTAAATCCCCCTCCCCTTTTTTATGCAGCAGCATAACGGAGAGGGCCTCGGTATCACCTACTCGGTATACAATTACCTTACTTCCCCCTATATACATATTTAACATGGCAAAATTTTAAGTAAAGAATCAAACATTTTTTTAAAATAATTGTAAAATACTTATATCTTAAAATAGATTTATCTAATTTTTTATAAATATTGTTTTTATAAATTTTATTCTGACAAAATATTATCTATGTTATGGCGAATCATTACGAAATTTTTGTTAATTAGCGATGCTGTTATTGTGCAATATTTCCACAATTTGCCTATCAGCGAATACATTATCTTGCGTATATACATATGAATATATATTCTTGTATTTATTTATGAAATTCATGTGGTTCCTCGTGGTATATCGCAGCAGTAGTCCTGATTTCTGAGAGTATTATATAGCTTGAAAAAAGTATAATATTTTTACGTGAACTATTAATTTTATAAATATAATTTCTTAGTTGTATTGTGGTTGTATTGTATTTTTATTTAGAAACAGAGGGAACCCGGATTCACAAGTCGATTTAAAGTCGATTGGACCAATTAGGACCTACTAGATTTTCTATAGATCTTCGAAAGAAGATCGGCATTTTATTGATGCAACGTTCATAAAATATCGATCTTCATCGAAGATCAATAGAAAATGTAGTTGATATCAAATCAATCGGTCTGAAAAATCAATCGATATCGATTTGATTTCGACTTATGAACCAGGAAAATGTATTAGACATTCTCGAATATTCATTACGTAATTATAAATCCGCGGAATTGCAGCAATCGTTCCGATTTCAAGGTATTATAACGTAAAAGAAACGTGAGTTTTATTTTTATTGAGTGAAATTTTAATTTTCATGAATAATATTATTTAATGCTTCAGATATTTTCGATGAATTCTATATGTTAAAAAATTTAAGCGATTGGTGAATTAATGAGGAATTTTATAATTAATATTTCCTGCGGACTAAAACTATTATGAAAGTTTTTCATGCAGTTTTTATTTTTACGCATAATGCTTGTTAATTACATAGTTGGAAATATGCTTCGGGACGCTTAAATAGAATTCCAATAGTAGAACACGAGTTTTAAATTTACCGAGATTATATGTACAATATATTGCTACAACACACGTACACACGAATCAAAACTTCACCATTACAGCTATGTCGAACTCTATGTTGAACATGTTCAGTAAAACTGGAAGTATGAGAAAAAATGTCAATAATCGATACATTCAATCAGCCTTTATCTTCCGCATCATCGCACATCGACGTATATATCATACGTTTAATTTAAAAATAGTTGATACAATTTCATAACACGAATCAGTTATTTCCCTTACGATCTTTCAATTAATTACGGCGCCATTCTTCTTATCGAAAATCCATTTCTAAAGAATTTAATTCCTTTTAAGAAGAGAGAATACAATGTAATTTATTTCTTATCATTTTGATATATTTGCAGCTTTTCCGATCATTTATCTTTAATTAAGCAAATTGCTTTTTATCAGAAAGTTTTTCAAGACATCAAGAAATAATAAGAAAGCAATATTAAATCGCCATTGCTTAAAATGTATTTACTATCGCTAAAATATATTAAAATTATTTGAAAATTGAGAAAATATCGACTTGTTATTGTATAATATAAAACAATTAGGCTTCAAAGAATTATAAAAATATAATAATCAAGCTAATATAAGCCGATGTGTATCGGTGTGCGTATGTAAAATTCTTTATTAAAAAAAAAGTAGACATTTCGACCTTCATTTTAAATCATCAACAGTATCTGACTGACGTATTAACAAGTCAAAAATCGATTGCTACTTTATTTTAAGCTAATTTGATTTATGTATCCACTTTGAAATTTCATATCTGCTGTAACTGTCTTGTTATTTATCATATTTTTTAAATTATCTTTCCAATATAATATCTGATTGAGCATCAAATTATTAAAAATTGCTTATCAATTTAATTTAATTTGTGATATTGCAGTAGTTAATATAATTTAATTGCGTTTATAAATCCGGAAAATCAATTCGGCGCACAGTTCAAATAACTATACAAATATGGTATATATGCACGTACATATGTATTATATACATATATAATTCACACACGCATTGAATTAAACATTAAAGATCCAGCTTTGACTGGTATAGGCTTCTAGTTTATCGATTGTATTTCTCATATTTACGATCTAAAATAAGATTTTTATTGTTTATCATATTTTATTTGATATTTTAGATATTTGATAATTGTATATTGAATATTAAAAAATTCTTATAGTATTTTCCGATCAAAAGTCTGCCACATATATGATCGATTCTTGTGGTCTACTCTATCGAGAATTGAAAGTTCAAGCGCCTTTTTTTGCGGGAACGTTGCCAAATAGCGGCAAGGAACAGTGCAGCAGACCCGACTTTGCGAAAAACTTGCTGCTTCCTCGGCTATATTCGTCAAGGACTGTCGTATCTTATTGACAGGGCTGCTCTTTTAACCATCGATTGCTGTCTACAAGAATATCTCTACAATTTTTTTACTAATCTAGATCGCTCTTGTGCGCGCGCGCGCGTGTGTGTGTATGTGTGTTTAGACTGGACGTTCAACTATTTTTATGAAACTAAGTAGCATATCGACGTTGGAATTTATTTTGTTGTAGAGCTACACGTTCTATAAGAAATAAAATTGAAGACAGAAAATCGATTGGATATTTGGTACAAAATCTATTAGTAATTTATCGGACAAAAATGAGAAAGCCAAGTTCTTAAAAAATATACCGATTACATGGATCAATATTTTTTAGTATAACAAAAGCGGCAGAAAATTATTTATTAGTTGAATAAATTTATCTCTTTTCAATAAAATATTAAAATAAATGTATGCATATACATAAAGTTAAAAGGTAAAATAAATATAATAAATTTTTTAGGCGTAAAAATAAGAGAAAATTGATGGATTATTATTCGCACCTGATCATACGTAACGATTTTCCAATTATTGGTTTAAAAAAAAATAAAATTTACAATTTACATTTTTATATGCTGTAATAATAATAATAATATTTCATAATACGTATATATCTGTAATACATTTATTGCATAATAATTAATTACTTTTTTAGATTATTTATTCATCCCGGTTTACTTCATGACACACATGTATAATTACTCTTTCAAAAAAGAGTACTACTTATTATTAGAACTTTTGCAAAAAATTTCCAATCGGACAACTACGTCGTAACTCGTATAAGGAGCACGAGAAACGTTCGATGTGGAACTTCTATGACCGTATTCTTGCGCAAAACTATAACAAGCACGTCGTGTTATCGACAAGTTATTCCTGGCTTTCGGAAGCTCCTGAAGTAACACTTTGCTCGAGAATCTTTTGCGCCGATCATAAAAATTAACTTAACGTCTCACCACAATGTTTCCCGGATATGATGCTACAGCAGAAGGAAATGTGAATAGATAAATCTCGATATTAAATTTGATAAAAGGCGTGTCAGGTAAGTCTTTGTCTCTCGATATTTAGCGGATAATGAACAGTTGACATTGTATGTAACCGTGCATTATTTATTGCGCTAAATACATTTAAATCATATTAAGACTCGATCTTCGAGCAAATTGTAACATAAATCATCTTATTATAACGGCAATATTGGCACCAGCGACGCAACCGTATTTTCCCTCGTGACATTCTGTACATAAAGGTCGGCCGTTTTCTCGATCCTGCGATCCGATAAACAATTAATAAACATAAATTCGCTCGAAATCGCCGATGGGACAACACCAGCGCATGCTCGCTTACTCGCTTGCGCCGCATAAAATCCTTATAAATTCTTTTTTACGAGACAGAGTACATAAAATTGCGCCGAGTCCCTTGCGATTTATATCCCGACGCCTAGCGTCGTCCTCTGTTTGCGCGACGCCTTGCTTCAAAGGGCTCACCGAGCTACGGTCTCCCTTTCTTTTTCTATTTCCAGCCTTTAAAAGGCGATCGTTAAAATACGGCGAGAGTGTCGTAAATCGCCGATCGTTACGGAATCGTGTGCGGTGCTTCGACGAGAAGGGAAGGAAGGCTTCAATTACCGGCGATGTGGTTGCAACAGGCCGTCCTCTCGTTCACGCTACGGCCAATCTCTCACAGAGTAATAAGAGTAAATGCGTCCGACATAAAGGTCGAAAGAACGAAGCAGACTGAACCCTGAATATCGGTGATCACATCAACGATCGCTTTATGACGGCGTTCTATAAAGACAAATATTCTTCAAGGAGTATGTAGATATATATAAAATTGCAAAAGTATATATATAAAAAAGTTTGTTATTAACCACCAAATGTATTTTGTTTAGTATATGGTGCAATATGTAGTAAATATTACTAAACATAATAATAGTAACCAATGGTTTAATAATAATTAGAGAAGAAAATAATATACGTATAAAAAAGTAAAATTAACGTTTAGTTGGTTTTGATTATATTAACCGAACATTTAATTGAAATTATTTCGTTAACTCTTAATAACTATCATCTAAATTCGATTATTATAATTATTACCAGATAATTTTCCTTTTTTACCGATAGAATTTCTTCAAAGAAAATTAGAAATAAAAAATAAAAAAGCGCGCTATTTTTTAAGGAATTTATACGGTGGATCAGTATTGAATTCTGGCGAAGCGAAGCACCGATTCTGTACCGAAAAATAAATTTTCTATTTCAACAATAATGTGGTAGTGGCCCAAAATGTGGATCAGTATTAAATAGTAGTACTGATCCAGTACATTTTCGATATTATATCTATATTTTTTTAATTATCCAATTATTAACAACCAGTCATCAGTGTCAGATGTCAGTATTGAGACAGTATATTGGCAGTATATTTGCAGTATCATGTCAGTATTTAATACAGTAACTCCGTGCTATAATGATACTGCATTATAAATCTTGGCTCATTGTGTGTGCTATCATCTTAATATTCATTTAATATCTATTTTACACTGATGTGTAAAAATTGATATTGGGCCAGTACCTCGATAGTCAATTCCTAGATTATACTAGAAAATTAATATTTCTTTTAATTTCCTAAATAAGCGAGATGAACTGTTCGCTCCAAAAATGATCTTTTCAGAATAATTTTGCTATATAAAGTTTTAATAATTTTTATAGATTTTCTAATTGAGTTTTATAAATTTATAAGTTTTTGTATCTCTCAGAGGAACAAATGCATAATAATATATAATTTTCAAAAAGATACAATTTATATTTATTTGGCCCGAGCCTTTCGCCTCTTTTAAGAATATTATTATATTTTATAGCTATTTTAATGAGTTAATTTTTATTTTCAAAATATTAATATTAATATTAATTTAATAACATTTACGTTATTTGCAAAGTTGCGCAATAACGAGTATTGTACAAGAACTAGAAAATATAGAGTATAGAAACTATAATAATTATTATAATTATAGCTCTAAAAATAATTTATCTTAATATAAATAAAAATATTAACTTGCATTGTTTATATTTACGCATTGATACGTTTTATTTATATTAATGTTTGATATTATAAACATGCTATGATATAAAAAATTTTTTTTAGATCAGCTGTTCTCTCCCGCCCCACTTACAATTAGAAATTTATGTATGGGAAGTTTATAGTTATAGGAGTCGATAGGTTAAAAGAATATCCATCCGTTATTTGCTGAAACACATTTCCTTTTTTAATTTAACACAACTTTATTCTACATACAGAGAGGTACCTATTCTATGGATTTGAGAATTTTTTTGCAATTTCGCGTATTCTCTTCTTTTCGACTATAGAATACATATATTTACACTTTCTGTATTCATTTTTTCCCCTTCGTTTTCTACGGAAAGCGAGAGATAAAGCGCACGTTCGCTATCGATGCCTCGCAATGTTTGTTTTACGGCGATTTTTCTCGTATTTGCACTTGTGGATTTTAGGGTCGTCGTATACGGTTGAAAATCCGTGGCTCTGATTTCGACTTGGAAAAGTCCGGCGCGTATAACTACCGGAGATAACCACCGACGATCATCGGATAGACACGCAAACACGGCTCTCCGCGTGACAATGGTGGCAGTCGATCGAGCAATGTTGCCCGGTACGGGCAACATCGATGATGACAGTGACGACGGTGACAATGGCGGTGACGGTCGTCGTCATCGTCGTCGTCGTCGTCGTCGTCGTCGTCGTCGTTGCGGCGCCATTCGCGATAAATGCATTCTGACAAAACGCGGCGAACGGCAGAATTGATACCGGGAAAATACAGCTAACGAAAGGCGATCGTGAATAAACAGCCGTGATTTGACGATTTTTTTGGATATTTTACGGTGAAGTCGACTCGAAACTGATATCGATAAAATCGAGAGCTCTTTGTCATCGGAATTCCGAAGGGTGCGATGTCAATTCGACGGTGTAATTCGACGGTACGGGTATCCAGGATTTTAAGTAAAGAAAAGAGGGGGCAAAAATTTATCTTCACATAAAACTTACTAAAATATTTATATCAAAGCCAGTTTTCAGCGAATTTTCTTATAAAATACGCGTGAATCACATGCGCATTGATCAATGAGCGTTTAATTTTTCGTCATAGAAATAATTTTTATGATTTAATTACTTTTTCTTGTCGTAATAAGAACCTCGCATTAATTATATGAAAAATTGAGTCTCAGTGAAATGAGTTAGTTTTCATATAATGTAGCTTATGATATGATGAACAAAAAATGTCACAAACAAGTTCAATAATGGATAATTTTAAGTAATGTGTCAAAGAAATTCAGTGAGCACAACACTTTTTACACTCTTGACATAACTCAAAAATTACATCTTTTGTTCACTACATTGCTACACCATGTGTAAAAATTAATTCCCTACATCGAGATACAATTGATCATAATTGGTGTACTTCAAATTAATTATAAGTATAACAAATTGGGTCTCGGTAAAATATATTAGTTTTTACATTGAAAGAAAAGTTATGTTTAAATTGAACAAATTGTAACTTTCGTTGATTTTTTTTTTAATTGAAATGAAAATATTTTTGAGGTAAATAAAAATTTACTTGATTTCATGAAATGACGTTCAAATCAAAGAAACTTTTTTTAATTGCATAACAATGCAATTTCTCTTAATTAAAGAAACTTTTCTCTGGGTGTAAGTTATAATGTGGTGAACCAAGGATGTCAAAAACACAAGTTCTATAATGAATAATTTTTGCTGTACAAAAGTATAAGTAAAACATATGTTCACAGAGCACCTGTGATACACTACAACTTAAAAACTGTCATTTTATTGAGACTTATGTGCCTGTGTTCATCATATTATAAACTACATATTGTATGTAGCTAATTCATTTATCCGGAACAATTTATCATACATATAATTAGTGGATCCCACATGAATTATGTAGTAAGTAGTCCCTTTTATACATCACAGCTCAAAAATTATTAATTATTAAATTTTGTGTCTATGATATTTTGTAGTCTGCACTTTCATTTCAACTAATTTACAATAAAGTTATCATTATTGTAGTTATTATTATAAGATATACTATATGTGAAAAGTAACTTGCATATTTCATTTGGGATTCAATTTTCTAAATAACTAGTACAGGGTATTGAGAGAGGGGGGAGAGGGACAAGAGTTCCCTGAGTTTTTTCGTACGCTTGGTGTTTGGAGCGGTGTATATTTCAGGGAACATACCGTCCATACCCGCATAATGCGGAAGTTTCTCGCAATAATAATTTGATACGCGAAATTTGCGCGAACGAGAAATTCTAACAGGCGGCAAAGACGACCGTTCTTCTCAATGTGTACGTGGATATGTATATGCGTATACATCTGTATATGTAGTAATGAATACCATCGACAATGAATATCATCAGCCATGAAACCTACCGCATTGACGTAACGACGCAACAAACGACCGTGTTGCACATCCGATAGCGTGGGGAATTGCAGGTAAATTTAATAATTGTAAGGATAATGCAGCGTAACACGATAACGCGCGATCGATATCAGCTGCTTTGCGGCTTCGCCGCCGATCGCAGATCGTTGCCATTGCGACGCGATGGCCGCGCGCGCGTTCGTGCCTTTATTACAGTTTTTATTCCGAGTACAATTCATGCATTATCGATCGTCGCCATTGCGAAATCCATAAGCCATCCGCTGCGCCGCGTCGCGCGTAGTTTATCGCACCACCTCTCCCTCTGGTGATTACCCTCAGTTAGGCCTCGCAGCCTGACGTTTTGCGATCGGCGATTAACACCCCGCGCTTCGACGCCATTGACGACGTACGCCCTCGTTCCGGCATCGGCATCGCGTCCGATAAGTTCGTCGCGGATGTTTTATTTTTCTTTTTCCACCCTTTCTTTCGCTCGTCGCTTTTGAGAGATGACCCTTTCGTCGCGAAACTTTTTACGCGGAAATTGAAGTCGAGTGACGGGCGAAAGTGCGATACGCGACGCTGACGATATTGTATTTTAAGGTAGACTTTCAGATTAGATTGACAATCACGAGATGGTATGACTTATGACTGGTTTCCGCAATCTGCCATGAAATGGATGACATTAAAGCTCTGATAGTGTTTTAAGTGAAATTTTCGACATTTTAACAATGCGCCGCGACAAATGACCGCGGAAAAAAAAAACATTGTAGCTGCTGAATTCAGAAAAAAAGAACTCTACCAGAAAAACGTTGGACTTCAAAAATGATGGACGAATAATTATTAGATACTATGGCATAGCTGTTAATATATTTGAAATATAAATCGTTGTTATGTATAAAAACGACAATTTATTTATGAGATTATTAAGTTTTGTATTTTGTGTTGTGTGACGTTTTTCATGCGCTTACGCCTGCAATCAACTTTTTAGGAATACGCATCGTACGCGTTATCACATTGCGACGAGATGCATAATTAAACACGGACACAAGCGAGGCAAAGTGTGTGATTTATGTTACCGCAGTTTTGCACAGCCATGAAACGCATGCAAGAAATCAACGGCGCATTAAAGTGCATAACTGCTATGCGCAAATATCAACGATTTTTTTAAATATTGGCAGTGAGACTCTTCGTCGAAAATTTAATATCGAACATATTTCGGATGCGCGTGTGTATACGTCGAAATATATATAATAGAAACCAGAGGCGACGTATTTTTTTATAAGCATTTTTTTTATCTATTTCGATATTTGTATTATTCCCGGGAGAGATTATGGTTCCAGTTTTTCTCGCAAAGCGACGCCAAATTATAAGTAATAATACGTCGCGCTGTACAAGAATGTGTTACAATAACTATATTGTAACACATTCTTCATTATTATAATAAAGGCTTTAGCTTCTCTATCGATTTTTACTTCTAATTATCCGTTTAATTATGCAAGAGTAATTTGAAATACACAATTTAATACTAATGAGATGCTTTCTTTCTCTCTCGCTCCCCCCCCCCCACCCTCTCTCTCTCTCTCTCTCTCTCTCTCTCTCTCTCTCTCTCTCTCTCTCTCTTTCTCTCTCTCTCTCTCGTAATCTAAATTTGAGTGTAATTAAGTATGTGTTTAGTATGACTGAATTTTTATGTCGAGTTTAAATTGCTAAGTTTGCGAATCTTTTGCATCCCATTATTAAACGGTGTCTACGGGGAACAGACGCTATCATTGAGGTAAAGTTGCATGAGTTAAGTTCAGTTAAATTTAGTTAGCCGGGACGATCGATGAAACGTTCGGTAGATAAACATCCAAATACTTTAATGAAATTACAAAGCTCACTTGTCTATTTGCTTCCCTTGATTTATTCCGCGTCGCTTAGTCCGCATTTTAATGGCGACGTTTATTTCTGTGTAACGTTACGTGACTTGCGTAATTGATTCATAATTTTTGTAATTTACGAGGGAACCTCACAAAGTAAATTTTTATTTTAATGAAACTTTATATACATATAGATTACGTAATAGATAAATAGATAGATTTAAAAAATATCAATTGGAATCATAAATCGATATAAAAAGTGAAATCATTTCTCATATGTAAAGCAATTTTAGCCTTTTTCATTATATCTCAAAAATTATTCATGATATCGAAAAATGTTTCGTATAAAAGTTATGTAATAAAATTATCTCTATTCATTTACGTTAATAAAGATAAGTTGCCGATGTCATATCACTTTGGTGCGTTTTGTTTTACGCTTACAGCGCTTGCAAGCATTATTTGTCCTTGTTTAATATTTGATAGACAACAAAGATGAACTGACGCTTAGAGCGTTTAATGAAAGCGTAATAATGAAACGCATTCTTTGTTTTTAGATATACTTTTGAAACAAAAAGCTAAAAATAAAATTTTAAAAATACAAACCAGATAGTATGTTATCAGATAATGTAACAGTTTTTACAATATTGTTTGCTATTTTGCAATAATTACTTTTTTTGTAAAATAAACAAAAATGAGCGTCTGGTAAAATAGGATATAGTAAAATGGCATAGTAGGCAGTAATATATTGTACATATTCCTATTCTGTTTCTTTCACAAGAATTATCTGTACAAAATATCGGACAAGTAATGTATATGAGAGTTTCTAAAATCTTACTTCGATATAAAATGGTCTTTGTTGATTTATGTATGTGCATACTTTAAGCTTTTGCAAGACGCAAACATAATATATATGCTTTAAGTTTATCTAAAAATTTAACTAGATATAGATCTGGTGAAAATAATTTTGTTGTACTATTAAAATTATTTGCAGGGCGTTTTTACATTTTCAAGATATAATATGCTTTATTGTTGTAGATACTAGCCAGTACAAACTAATAATGGAAAATGATTGCATATTGTATAGATTTCATTTTATAGTATTATTAGGTGTTGGAATTAATTCGTAGCGTTTTTTAATGAAAGAATGTTATTTATTTCACATGAGCATTAAAAAATACATTAATGAAAGTACTTCCCATCACTTGTAAAACGCTACGAATTAATTCCAACACCTAATAACATGAGACAACGAAATTTTGTAAAAAATACTCATAACTGAAGTATACTGAAAAAAACTTACCGCAAAAATTTCAATCTTCGTTTGTGGAATTTCCTATTTTTCTTAAGCTAGTTCTTTAGTCGCATCGCAGTATCATAAGCATGTCACAAACGTCACGGTCCAAGCAACATCAAGCTAATTCGATTTTGGTTGGATTGCAACGCTTGCGACAGTACAATGTGACTAATGTAGAATCAGTTTAATTTTTTTTCGATACAAAACTCGTGACGCGTGATTGTTTTGTGAGTCTGTAGAACAGACGTTGGCACCTACCAGACGACAAATTATTCGAAAGAATTGTAATTTTTCTTATATTTATGAAGCATGTTTTCTGTCGAAGCATTATCCCGTTTTATTCCATAATTGTATAACAATAATGTTTAATAAAAAAAATTTATTTTTTATTTTTCATACGGAATTAATATAGCATCCATCATTGCTGCTTTGCTTATAATTAATACACATTTCCATAGTTTGCATGCATAATTTACATTTGTACAGTAATCTGATATGAAGAATCGTATAAATCTTTGTTTTAAATTAATTTTTATTTTATAAAATGAAAAACGGACTTTAATGACAAACATCAATTTCTATCTTAAAATAATCCAAAAACATTCCTATAACGAAAAAAATTTTTTACAAGATAGCGCCGTAGTTACAATTCTAGAATTCTTATCTTTAAATAACTTTTTCTTATTTTTAAATAACTTTTTTTGGATTATTTTAAGATAGAAATTGATGTTTGTCATTAAAGTCCGTTTTTTATTTTATAAAATAAAAATTAATTTAAAATATAGATTTAAAAAACGTCTTGAGAAAATATAAATATATAAAGAAATGATAGGAAATGATAAGAATATTCATATAAATTTGTATTTAAAAATATTATAAAAGAATGTAGCCAAGTTATCGTGCAAACTTTGACAAAATATAGCTACATATATTAAGAAAAACATGCAAACGCACTTGACTTGCACGCATTTGTTTATCGTATACATGCTTACATTATCCGTTATAACTTTATCAATTTTGTAACAAGAAATTTTTTACATACGACTACGCAGTAAATTAGGGGTAGCTAATCCTTTTATCTAGCATGGAGGTTCGCGAAATCTTTAGCACTCTTTTAATATGGCTGAGAATTAAACAATAAATATTGTACCTTTAGTTATACTTTCTTCTCTTGCATTGAAAATAAAAAAATTTCATTTGTTTAATAAAGTTTATTTTACTGTGTTTCGTTTTATATTAATTGTTTTAAAGTAAATAGTTTAGCATAAACACGAACAAAACAAATGTAATTAGAAAGCGCAAATATAAAAAATAGATTTTAGTGAAGTACAATTGTTATCGTGTCGTTTTTTATTTTATTAATTTTTAATGTTTGACATATTTATGCTGTTAAGCAGGTCATTGACACTAAGAATGTCTTTGTGTGTCACTAATAACAAGCATGTCGCGGTTTAGCCGTACGTGACGCGATTTGATAATGATATTTAATAGATAATTAAATTTTTTATCTCTCAAAAATTATCTCCTTAAGAGGATCTCAAATTAAAAACCGAACTCTAATAGCATCGCTATTTTATCAATGAAATGCGAATTCCATACGATTTAACAAATATATTTATAAATACACATTCTTGTATTACATTTATATTGCACGCACAAATTTGCATAAATTTTCGTAATACATTTTCGTATCGAATTTTAGTCTAATTTTAAGAATTCAACGTTGTTTTGTTCGAGTAAAATGTAAACTACCAGTCAATTATACTACCTGTGAATTATAATTTTGTAAGTCTAGATTGTTTTTATTATTATATTAAGCAAATGTTATCACGACTTGACAATTGTAGACGTCATATTGAACTAAGAAATAGTAAGGATCTCAATTTAAAAAATTTTTATCATTCTTGGCATTTCATGCCAGTATTATACTTTAATTCTGAAAAATGATTTTCAAATCTCTAAAAATAATATCGATATCATTCTACGAAAATTATTATTGTTTAATCAGTAAAACAGACGAAAGTTGGCGAAATGTGGAATTTTGCGTTCTCTATTAATCAGGTCTTCGAGCTTCAGTGCAAATTTTATATTTGATCCTCACTGTATAAAAATCTGAAAAGAATTTTTGTAAAAGCTTTAACAATTAGCTTTTACTATCATAGAAATCGGATTTATTGTATTTTATTTATTTTTTACAAATTTAAATTTATCTGCCGGAATTCACAATCAAACTATTGACTGCGCTTTCAATCAAAGTCATGGTGATTAACACTTTCTACGAATTAATTGTTAATCTATTATAAAAAGAAACTTTATTGTAATAACCCAAAGTGTTAATTTTATTCATGCGATCTCCTTCGATCCTCTGTTATATGTTTGGAATATGATTTACATACTTAGAAGAGAAAAGTTTACTAAATCGCCGCAATACATGATTTGTAAATAGTTGGAGAATTGAATGACAAATTAAGCAAAATGCTAGTATAATTGCAAATTAGCGCAAATTGGAGATTGTTACAAGAGAAGGAGTTGGCAAAGTGACGGATGTATATGTATACGCAAGAATCTTCGTCTTGTTGAAAGTTAACGAACGCAGAGTAGCGGCTCGTTAACGAACAGGGATTCTCTTCATCCTACCGGATCGCGCACCAGAAAAGAAAATATCTCGTGCCTCGGTTCCTCTTCCTCCGCCATTTTCACTTTTTTTTAACTCGTCGCTCGTCGCTCGTCGTCGGCTCACAAAGCGCCTCATTAGTATAATTTTTTTCGATGCTACGTCGCGTCGCGTCGCGTCGCGTCGCGTCGACGCGAAGGTTTGGTTTGCGCGTTAAACGTATCCGTAATTTTGACAACAAATTGTTTCTGAGAAACGAGGGAGACATTTTACAAATGCCTCGAAATAAGCGAAGAGATTTCTAGTAATTATTAACCCGTGAAGATTCAGCGACTGTCGGAGAATTTTGCTGACGTTAATTTATATCTCGACATTAACGAGCCTGGTGAAAAAGGCAATATAGTCTCTCGCGTGAGGTGCAGAAATGCACCGTAGTGGAATGCACAGCAAACTTTGTTCACTCAGTAATTTACGAGCCAATTCAAATTGTAAACGCAACGCGCTTCGTTAGAAAAGTTCACGCGGTCGAGATTTTGAAGCGCGAATCAGCGCGAATCAGCGCGAATCTTTATAAACAATCTCCATAATAAATCATCATAGACGCGTATACGGACTAACATCTCATTTTCTCTTTTTCTTTACTTGCGGAAATAGATACTACCTAAATAATATATAACATATGTAAAGTATAATCCTATTTTGTTGTAGTAATTTGAAAAATATGATAGAAGATACGGTATGCGAAGCACAAATATTTTCCGAGCTCCGATATGGACTCTCGTGTAAAATTCCGCTTGACTCTGATCTCCAGTCGGGAAGTAAGAAAAATAACGCAACACGCGAGGTAAGAAAAATAACTGTGCGCCATATCGTCCAGTCCGATTTCGATAACGCGCGACGAGAAAAATATATCAGCGACAGTGCTTGCGCAAGTCGTCCACCCACCGGCCGGTCGACTATACTTCACTTGTCGACAAGTGATATTTTCATCGTTTTTCGAATGACAACTTATCCCGGAAGATTAATCACCTCAATGCCGAAGAGGTGAGTTCTTTTTAAAATATGTAGCTCCGCGAAAGAGTTTCCCTATCCCTGTTTATATATTGGGTACTACGAATAGCCGCTTATTGCGCTCGCAATTTAATCCCACCGCGTAAAACGAGGCGACCACACGTGCGATAAGTCATTGCTCTCTCTTTCTCTCTCTCTCTCTCTCTCTCTCTCTCTCTCTCTCTCTCAAGTAATATTTTTATATCGCTTCTGAAAGTGACGTCCTTCGAGAGAAGATTAATCGCTCACTGTCTAAGAGATGGAAAACTTTGGATGTTTGACATTTTGATATTATATTGCTGAGATATTATATTGCTGACTCTTCTCTTTTTCTCTTTTTAAACTTGAAATATATCATAATAGTACAAAAATATTAGGTATATTGTATAATTAATTTGCTTTGTTAATAGTCGATTTTCTTAACGTCGAGAATAATATTATTTAATTTGATATATTTACCAATCCTTCGACTAATCTTTTCTCTTTGTAGAAATAACAACTATAATGATATATATAAAACGTTATGGTTTATATTAAAATGGTAGAATGTATATTAACAAGAAACTTTGTTTCTCTGTTACAGGGGCATCTTACAACAGGGCAGAAAGAATTACGACGAGGCGATTTTGAGTTATCAACGAGCCATTCATTTCCGACCTTCGTTAGCTCGTAAGTCCTTTAATTACATCTCCTTTTCCGACTTTAGAGACCGCGCAACGTCGTTGGCTTCATTAGCCAGATTCTTAAGTCTACGGTCATTCGTATAATTTAATATTTGAGCGTTATTAACGCTTATTTGATGAATTCGCGTCGTTGCCGCTGATCGATCGTCCAATAATCCTTAACGTCACGAAAATATATACTGTTAACACATTTACACGCATCAGTAGCATCTTTGCGCGAAATGAAGACTGTCACAAATGTCATTCATTTTATATTATTCAAACAGTGTTAATCCGTTATCGTTGACACTTATATTTAATTTTTACGCACTTGTTTTTATGATTTCATCTATGATTTTACTTGTGACGCAATAATTCTTATATAGACTTTACCGCTATTTATTTTTTTTACATTTTTATACACTGAAGTACTACATTTACACATTCTCTACAAAATTTATATTTTTGTTCATATGACTATATTACGTTCACGAACGCATACCCAGATTTTTCCAGACGGTCTTCCAATTGCTTCGTGAGCAGCGTTTTTTTTTTTTGTAAGAATTTTTTGTTTCTGAAGAGGATTCTCAATGAGAGAGAGAGACGTAATTTTTTTTTAAATTATTGTTTTTCCAAAATTATCAAGTAACTTACCGTAATTTACCGAGTAAATTATCATCATATTGAATCACTTTTACCTGTAATTATAATTGGATACCATAGAGATACATCGTAAAGTGGAACAACTGTAGTTAAAAATCGGGTTAAGTTGGTTCAAATTTCGATAAAGTCCAGACAGCAAATGTAAAAATTTGAACATAAGACATCTTAAAAACGTCTTAAGGACATTTTGAGTCGTTTTTAAGATTATTTTATGTCCTAATTTTGGACATGTCTAGGCATTTTCTAAAATTTGGGCCAAAATTATCTCATTTTATGGTATTATCTCAACTATTTCTTCGGCTTGCTTTACTTCTTGTGTAGTAAGCTCCCTTGGGTCCACGTATATAGTCCGTGCTTACCGTTAGAAGCTGAAAGATCGGCTCGCGTCCTTAACAAGCCGCTTTTTACCCGGGAGACCCAGTCTTTATAGCCTTAGACTTGAAGGTGTACATCGAAAAGGACTCATAGGAGGCAAAAAGAAAAAAGCAAGGAGAGAGAAAGATGAGCAGCTCGTTTGTTACACGTATATCCTCGATACAGTATAGACGATCCGCGATTTACTTCGGCCGACGTGGGAGCGGTTTGTTACCGCGCGAAATAGTTCGTCGTGTTACAATATCGATTTTATGGCTCCTTCACGTGCCATTCCGAGGTTTCCAGTCCCCAGATGTTTTTCATCCGTAAAGGGCGATATCGGTACTAACCCAAAAGCGCAATTGGTACTATGGGCACATCTGCAGCGTGAAACGGAACACAGAATGCAGATTAGATTTCGACGCTTTGCGTGCACGAGGTGCCTCGTAAACATTAATTTTAATGGCAGAATCTTGAGCGCATTTGTAGTTGATATCTTCTTGTACGGAAAATGTTCTATTCAACGTGTTAGAATTTAACGCACTACTATGTTTTTATTATATTTTAATAATTAACAAAGTATATACCGTCGCATTGATAGAAAAGTGACATATCTCAAAATTAGCAACTTTTAGTGGAACATTTTTAAAATTCTAAATTGAAACCATTCGATACATTGGTTCTCATTAGGAACATGCATAATTTCAATTTTTTTCACGTTATATTTTTAATTATGATGTATTCTTTAAAACTATGTCAAATGTTCGAAATTTGCAACCCTAATATAATGTAAATTTCATTCCTTATCAAAGTTGTTACATTTTAAACATGTTACATCCCAATTTATTTGAAGAAAAGTGTCACATCTCTAAATTTGAAGTTTGAAGACAGTTTAAATTCAAACATTTTATTTTTTAACTATCATTGAGAAAAATATCTGGTTGAAAAAAGACAAATCAGAAGATTGTATATCAATTGGAATTCCGTTATTTCAACTATAAATCTAATAGATTTAAAGTTCTGATTCGTTTATTTTTAACCAGAATTCCAATTAATCCAATTAGACATTTTTATCAATGTACTAAACAATATCACAAACGTGAAATAAGGTATATCTATTTCTAGATAAATGAAAATATACTTACCTTTTAAGAAAAAATGGTATAATCTTCATTAGAACATTTTTATAACTATTCCAGCATCAACAATATTCTTTTACTGTATATCTAATACAAAAATGATTCTTTATTATAAATAATTATTGCGATCAAAAAACAAGTAATATATCTGTTTTTTTATGACAAATTGAGAGAGCTACAAATGTGTCATTAATAAAAATGTATTAGTCTTTAGGGTCGATTTTCTTTCATTACCTCAACAATATTAAATTTTTACTTATGTCACTTCTATCGATGTGTGCAGCGATATATATAAACTTTCAATGTTCACTCGAATCTGAGTGGCTAATAAAACTTTATTTAATTGCATTCCGGACGTTTACTAATAATGAAAAACATTGGCACTTGGATGTTTTTAATAAAAAAAAGTCAATTTTAAATTCATAAAAATATCTGAAAAATCTTGCCCGATTAAATTTTAACGTCCAGCATGTGTACCATGCGACAGATTAATGTCATGTCGGATTTATCAGATGTACATCGAGAAAAGTATTGGCGTTGCAAACAAAGAATAACGTGCAAACGCATACGCGTACGCGCACACACGTAAATCCGAATGACATGTTCAAAGAGAGATATAATTTTGTATAAATTTATACGCGGACGGTTTGCATGCGCAATGAGCTTTGGGTAAATGACGGGAAAACGAATATTTACCGCATCGGCGATATGCGGGTGCGAAACGGTGGTGAATTTGTGTTACACGACACCATGCATACTATCCGTATACGACGATTTGCTTGAATCGACGCAGAATTATTTATTTACGAAAGGAACACTGTTCCGTACAGTTTAATATCGATTTTATTGCTTCTTTATGAGAAATACCTGTTCCCTATGATCTGGAGCGTTTCCCATCCGGAACGAAATGAAACGATTCGTACGAGCGCGATCGAATTCGCGTATAGCTTATTGTTAGACATCATAACCGGAAAGAAAAATGAAAATAAATGCGGAATGTGTTCAATTTCGCGGATGTCGTTCTTTTATATTAATATATTTCATTTTTAAATCGAAAGATACCCTGCGATAGATGGCTATCTCTCTGTAAATAATCACAGCCATGTCTCAGCGCAAAATTCTTAGTCTTACATATGCTGTTATTTTTCTAAGAAATTTGTATTTTGAAAGAAGGTTCTCTCTGCAATATTTAAATTTAGAAAGTAAAAGGACAAGTTAAATATGGATTATTCATATTCTATATTCTTAGAGATCTCTTTAATTTCTAATACTTATGTTTATTTGGCAATGACATGCGAATCCTTTTAATACCTCTAGGATTTCTGATGTCTAATTATTTTTAAAAAATTGATAGAGACAAACAGTTAAATTTATATACATGTTGCATTTAACAGATTGCCGATTCATTGTGTATCGTAACGAATATCCTAACGAAATGTTAATAAATTTTCCTAAATTGTTTGTCGCATTTGATGTGACATTCTTGCATGTGAAAATGAAAGTTGCGACAATGTTTGCAAAGTTACCTATATACATCGCTCGCATTTGGTAGCCCGCATTTGTGGTTTCTGTGTTGACCGAACAAAAATGACCAATGCAAACAATAAACAAATGTTGACCAAGTTACTGGCTGACAATATTGACTCTCTCTCCCTCCCTTCTTCTCTCCCCCTCCTCCTGTATTTCTCATCTTCTCCCCCTGGACGTAAAAATTAATTAGAATTTAAACAATTTTCTCTTTCTTTTTGCGGTTTTTGTATTGACTAAACAAAAATGACCAATGCAAACATTAAATAAATGTTGTTGACCGAGTTACCGGTTGACAATATTGACTTCTCTTGCTCCGCTTCCCTACTCTTAATTTGTTTTGTTCTACTTCAACATTTTTAAACGCGCAGATATCGATTGCAAGTAAAGGATTAATGGAGATCATATAGATCGATACTCACATATGTGCACGGAGAAAAATGTAACGTAATATACACTCAAAATTCTAGTAAATTGCATAGAATTTGCAGATCCATATAAAGACAGGCTCCTACTTATGTACAATTTTATTATGTACAATTAATATGTACAATATATAAAAACCCACAATAAAATTCGGTAAACTTTTACATTAAGGGATACCTTTTCGATAACCTTGATTTTGATATAGAGATCATGTTATAGAGATGAGAGTGTATCGATCAACTTTTCCTTATAAATTAATAGTGATCTCATAGTTTTCGAGATATATTTATATAAAACTCATGATAAAGGCTCCTTTACATTGGAGGCCACCTCTTCGATGACCTTGACCTTAACTAATGTTGTCAAGGTCATAACTCTAAGTGATCTTCAAAAAATTTTAGATGGCAATCGCTGTTTGTTCAAAAATTATTAATGAATAAAGTTTAAAAAATAATATCTTCTTTCTATTATATGCTAATGAGCATATGACTTTCCACGCGAAGGGAGGTCCACTCCACTTCCCCTCCTTCATTTAGGAGAAAGTCGGTTGCTGGGAAGGAAGTGAGGTAAATCTTCTTTTGCGAGAAAGGCCGAACGCCCCTAAACAAGGAGGGAGATGGAGTGGATTTATCCATCATATACAAGGTGTCATATACAGAAAATAATGAAATTTTGAAAATAAGTTTTATGTAAATATAGCTCAAAAATTATATGACATTGTCAATTAATTTGTAAGAAAAAGTTGATCAGTGTATCTTCACTTCTATAACATTATGTCAAATTCATCGAAGAGATGTACCCTAAAGGTTTATCTAAAATTCTTATTTTTTAAAAAATATTCTTTTGAATTGTGACGATTTTGATAGTCTACAAAATTATAACACAAATCCAGAATTATTCATTAAAATTGACGTGAAAATATCACCAACAGTCTATACTTATCTTGATCACTAAAATTGAAAATGAAAGTTTCTTCTTCAAATTTTAATCATCAAAATTTTTGACTCTAAATATTCTCTGTAGAAAACTTTCTATTTTTATAAAAACGACACAATTCAAAATGTGTCACTTTTGTAAAAGATATTATGATCTTTTTGAAAAAAACAACATGAATGCTATTGGACGGATAGGCTGTAGAGTTTAATTAGTTTACTTTTGATGTCTAATAGAATAATCTTTATTTAATTCATTTATGATAATAACTTGAAGATCACATTTTTTTTCAAATTATGTTACTTTTGAAGGGAATTATATAAAGGAACTGTATAATCTAATACATTTTCTCAACGTTCATTTTCTTCATTCAGTTTTATAAAAAAATCTATCTAATATTCTCTTGACATAATTACAGGCAGCAGCTTAAGTTTGTAGGTATATCTAAAGAAAAAAAATATTGATCTTTCAATCTCTTTAAACTTTGAGAACAATCAGAAGTTTGACAATCCAAATTTGGGCTATGGAAGGTAAACATAACCATGAATTTCAAATTGATCTTTGTCATTTTTCAATTGCAAAACAATATTCCGTTATCGTAGTAGAAAAAAAGGTACATTTTTTGACCTTGTTTTCTATAGCTGCGGCCTGCATTATGTTCACTTCAAATACTGAAAATCTATAATATACGTAACGTAAATTATAGATTTTTGGTATTCGCAGCGAATAATGAAATGCACTTATATATGTACATGGGATTTCAAACGTTCATAAATTTTGAAGTAGCGTGCAGTCTTTCAGCATTAAAAATTCTATTATATACTGATCGTTGCTTAGTACGGAATAAAGAAAAAAAAAATGACAAATGGTACTATTGTACAATGATGCAACACGAGTAATTGAAACGTTGCACACGTAGACTCAAAGCTGAATGGTGAAATTACAACTTTATATCGTCTGTACTACTCGTGCTACAGCATTGTAGAAGATCTTATACTTATCAATCAATCCTCGTACTTCCCTTTCCCCGCGTTTATGCCGTGGATATCTATCGTCTATCGATTCTGATAGCAAACTAATCGGTTAAAACCGCCCTCTCGATATGAGTAATGGCCGATAAAAGTTGGCGCTTTAAACAAGCTTAAAAGTTGCCGAGGAAGTTTACTAACGCATCGACTCGATTATACCATCGACTCAAAAACGTGACACCTTATACCAAAAGATTAAAATTTATTACGAAGTGTACAAACGAGCTTGTAAAAACATGCAGATGATATCATTCAGTGAGAAATAAGCACTTGACAAATATTTTGACGTAATCATTAATAAACTCATTGCTATTTTTATAAAAAAATAATACACTAACAAAATAAATCAAAGTTTTCAATGACGAAATAATTTGGACAGGACTGCAAGATATTTACAATTAATTATAATGTTTCTAAAAATAATATAATAGTATTATAAAGATATTTCAACTATATTTAAAGAAATTGTTCAAGATAGAAGTGGAAGTTTATTCGTATATTTATGTTGTTATACAATCAAGTTCGGAGCAATCACATTGTAAAAATTTCTTGTAGAATTTTTATTTCTTGTGAGTGAATATTTCTTTAGAGTGAAATTCGATAATGGAAACTTTTGATTTCGATATGTTGAAAGTATCCGGAATTATTAACAACGTAGCTTTATGTGTACGTAAAAGTGTCGTAAAAGAAACATTATTTATGAGATTTATATTAATGATTATTGTATAAACTGCACATATATATATATATATATATATATATATATATATATATATAAATGTGTGTATATGAAGACCAGATTTCCAAAATGCATTTTGTCCAAAATTTAATTTTTTTAAATGAAATATTCAGTGTTGCGAGATAGATATTTTAAGCTATTCTACAATGTTTTGAAAGTATTTCTATACCATCAATTTATGTGTTAAAAAAAAACTTGACATTCGAAGTGCATTGTATTCTTTACCTAGAGACAAACCAAAAGTATTTGTTTAACATTTTTAGCAACTGTTTAGCATTTTTATTAAACATTTTACATCTTACTGATTAGCAAATTGCTTCCTTTCTCATTTTCTGAAAATTATAAATTTTGGACAAAACGCATTTTGAAAGTCTGCTCCTCGTATGTATGTGTATATATTTAATACTTAAACTTACATATAATTTATAAAAACCAATAGGATTATTTAATTTTTAATATTTAGTAGAATAATTAAAAAATATGAAGATTATTAATTTTAGTATTAAAATGTTTAACAAAATCCGATTATTCCGATTACACAAGTTATTATTTTCTTTTTCATGAATAAAGATAAGAATAGCTGGAAGATATGAATGGAAGTCCACCTCTTTTGTGCAAGGATTATCTGAGACTTTTTATTGAGCGTTGAAATTTAATTAAACCGCCAGGAGCAATTAAATAAACATACGGCTTAAATTTATCGTGAGAAATTAAACCGCGTGTACGGTTATGCTACGTAGTATGCGAGAGTAGAAATGGAAAGGGCATTGTACTAGAAATTTTTGACGATTATCGCACGCGGAAACTAAAAAGCTTGCTCACATTTAAAACTTCTCCAGGGAAACGACCGCAATTGCATCTACATGCATTAGAATGTTTAATTTTATAAGGCTGCTGGCTAATTTCGCCTCTGGGAATAAAACCTGGCAAAATCTCATTAAATAAATTAGAAGTCAAATTATCCTAAACGCGAAATAGCTTGCATTAAACATTTCAAGTGTCTCACAATTGTTCCGATAAAGAATTCGCTGATTTTTATGCAAAGTGAAGAATAATAAGTGTGTGTGTGTGTGTGTGTGTGTGTAAATAATTAAAAATAAATAATTCTCAAAAAGATATAACAACGCGGCCTGTTTATTTTTAACATATTTTAATATTAATTATAATAGTACCATAACGCGATTAATATTATTTTTATTTTTTAGATTAATATTATATTTGTTATGTAAAAAATAGAATTCTAAAATTTATTCGCTTGTTTCTTTTAGTGAGTAAGAACGTTGGTACTTCTAATGTTAACTCGATATATAACAATAAATTGAACATTGATGTATAATACATAAATATTACATATGTATATTTATTACTTATATTTATTAATATACGTATTATATTCATATTTATTAGAGTTATACAAATTATTTAAATAAGGATATGTAAATCTTATCTGTCGCGTGTTTATTTTCGTATAAAATGCCACAAGCAAAATGCCAATTAATCCGACATTTTTCGAAGGATAAGTTTCATGATGCTAGCACCGCCGCCACTTAAGAGCTATTTCTTAAAGTTAGCTGACGCTAAAGTCGACGTATTATCATCGATTAATCAACGGCTCCGCGAAAACAAAGGGAAAGAAGCGGCGCAGTCTACTTTTTCCTCGGCCCGCAAACTTTATTCATTCGAAGTTCACTCGCTTGTCGTGGAAGTTCAGCCGATTACTGAAACGCGGATACATCTCGCTTCTATGCAACGGGGCGCAAAAGTATATTAGCGAAGTTAAACTCGATCCCGACGACGGTGGGCCGGAAGCAAAAGAGCACAAGGAATGTTTAAGAAGTCCTTCCCTTTTAACATTCGTTCACGATGACGGCGTCATGCAAAATACTTCGGGGACTTCGTCGCTCGCAAGAATGAATAGAATTTACTTAATAGCCCCTACTCTATTTAATGTTAACTAATTAACTCTTTGTGCACGGCGACCTCATTTTAGGATCACATTTAGAATCACTTTTATTTTATAAATTGCTCGCTCAATTTTTCTGAAATTTGGGCTGTGTAATTTGATAATGCTTTATTCGAATTTAAGATCAATAATAAAAAATCAAAATTAGGTAGATTTAATAAAGTAGACAGAATTTCCAAAAATTTGATTTTAGGGAGGTTTTAATTGTAAAATAACGTTAAGTTTCCTTTACATTACTTGAAGTTCATCAATTTATGTAAATAATTAGTACTAATTTTCAAACTGACTTTCAAATTCTGATTATAAATCTTGTGATACTAAATCCTTCTTTATAGAGGTTATTATCCTTTTGAAATTCAATATTTTCAGACTACACATTCAAACTCAGAGATATCAAGAACCTCCTAAAATCGAGTTTTACAATAATCATTATTTTTTTGGAATTTGAATTTTAGAATTCTGAAACCAGAATTGAATTCATCGACTTCAAAAACTTCTTTAGAAAGTAAGCTTTACTATAAGTTGCTTTATTGAAAAGCTTCAGTCGTCAAAGGGTTACGCGATGAGAGCTAATTTAATTCTTTTTTTTTTTTAATTTATAATAAAGATTATTAACAATTTGGCAATTTTGCAATTTCGTACACTGATTGCTATGACGAGAGAGAAATGGATAATACAAAAAGATGGAAGGTTCCTATTTTACAGATTGCATTTATAGAATACACAACAGATGGATATGCCGCAACTTTTATAGGAGTTTTCGAGTAACGAATGACGCGTGCCTTTTTTCGTCGAAATTTTACGAGCAACCGCGACTTAGTTTGCGCACGACGGTATAAGTTCAGAATACAGGCTATCTATAATATAATCCAATAAACGGCCGAGCTCGTAAATCTCACAAGAGTATCTCCATTCATTTATAGTTGGTTTCTCCGAAAAAGGAAATTAACGACAAAAAGGGAAGGAAAAGAAAGGGAGAAAGAGATGTACATTAATGTTAATGTAGTTTGTTACGAACGAGCGCGTCACGTGTGAGACTTCTCGTGAAAGTGAACCTCCGGAAATGTTTCCTTGTCTACAGCACGTGTGCGAAACGCTCGCTCGCGAAATGCGGGCGACTCAATTAAAGCGGCCAAGTTCTCCGAGTGTGCTGAGAGAATCACGAGGCCAAGAATTGCGTAGACAGAAGGCGGAGAGGTGTGTAGTTAGACATCCCTGCTTTACTTTCACAATTAACCCTTGGACGCGCAAAGCACTTCCCCGCAATGTTAAATGATACATCCGCCCTGACAGTCGGTTTCATAAAATAGATTTAACTTACAATTGCTGATTTTAACTTAACAATACCGCATTATGAGCTTACATAACGAATTATTAGCTTTCACTAATCACTTTTAATCATTTTAATTTAATAATGGCGAGAATTTCTATTAAACCATGATCGATTAATCAACGTGTGCGTGTTTAGTAATATTAATTTTACAATAGTAAATCTTACATAATTGATTAACTTTGATTAATCAGGTTTAACGATTTTACGGTAAAATAAACCCAACCTCATCAGGTTGTAAAGTCATATAAATCACGAAATAATAATCGCTTCAACTAATATTAATCATTGGTTTCTGTAACATTTATTTACATTATTACTCTTTGCATTAAGTTTCCTAATTATGTGTATATAAGATAATAATAATGGTTTTATAATATGACAATGATACATAATGTTTCAAACTTTGTCAAATCAAATAACAAATTATAACTGCACTTGTAGATATGTATATAATAGAAATAGTTTATTTTTCCAACTCGACGATATTAAATGCAGTAAATGCAACAGTTGAATTTGTTTATGTAAATCAAAATGCTTGCGTAATTTCTCTCTCAATGGATATTATTAAATTTTATAATGGAACAGCAATAAAATTTTCCTCAAATGCAAATTGAGTAGAAATTAGGTAAAACATCTTTTATATGGTAGATATTAATTTGGAAGATTATTTGTATTCTGCATTATAATAAATAAATGCATCCTTGGCCTTTATATATATATATAAAGCACCTCAAAAAATTGACGTAAACATTTAGCGTAACAGTTTATACTTTTTAAACACTTTTGACAGTTAAAAAAAAAGTTAAAAGGTGAGCATTCATTTATTTCGTGCAGGCAATAATATGAAAAAAAAAAAAACATTTTTAAATTTTTTTAATAGTAAATGAAGTTATCTTGAATGTTTCAAATAGCGCTGTGGCAGTTTTATTAAAAAATAGTATTTATTTTAAAATATTTTGTTAGTTATCATGATTCCTTTGCCTTTTATTCTTGCCAATACTCTTTTAAATAAATAAATTGGAGACGCTTTATACTTATTACCACGACTGTATATATTCATTAATACGAGCCTTATTTATCGATCATCGAAAGAGGACCGTCTTTCGGTATAGATGATAATCGACAAATGTCGTATCGCAGCACTCGTATTTTGCGAGCAAATTGCTCATAAATCGCATGTTATTATCAGAAGTTCCTACAATAGCTGTCCACGTAATCTATCGGGTAGGTTGGCAAATAGGTGCATCGGTTATGTGGAGCAGCTCTGCTAAGCTGCTATTCGTGTCCTCGAATCGACGGCAACCGGCAGCCGAAAGCTACGTAACGATTCATTACGGATGAAGTATATGAGCTAGCGGGTGCATCGAAAATACTCAGCAAGTAGGTTAACCGGACGGCTGCAATTTTAGTTGGTGTATTATTAGAAAAGCCTCCAGGACGCGCGCCTTTGTCTATAAATCTTAGGATAATTTCAACGGATACATATACAGTAGTATTCGCGGTGCGATCATTCACTGCGAAAGTCGTTTCTGGATTTTCATTAGCTACAAGAATTTTGCCTCGACACGAAAGCAGCCTTATCGCTCACGATATCTGATCCGACTTTGGCGAAAATTCTATCGTCAAATGTCGATAAATAAATATCTGTATAATGGTATAGTCATGTAGATATTTTTTATGTATACTTCCATAATATACAAATATTAATATTTTATAGCATATAATAAAGGACGTGAAATATTTAAAATTTAGAGCGACGTGTTCTATTAAATCTAAAATGAAATATATCCTTACCGGAGCTATAATTGGCAATTATTCATGATAGAAACGCGATCTTATTAGTGTCATGGCGAAACAAGATGGCCGAGATTACCGGACCGGTTAGGGTTTCCGTATCGCGCGCACAGTTGAGTGTCATCTCAGGACTTGAAATCGTGAGAAATTAGCTGGATCGGTTGTATGAGCACTTAGCACGATTGATTCCCTTGAATACGGCAATTTCTGTAAAGGCCTTACCCCTTTCACAACCGCACCCTCATCCCTTCTATCCTTGATGCGATCACTCGAAGACAGTATACAGAAAGTTTATACACGAGTATATAGGTATGTTTGTACATATATGCGCATATACATGCTGTATATGTATATCCATTTGTTGTCTGTCTCATTTGAGACATTCTCGAGATGATATCAAGATGATAATTTGAATCGGCTTTACGTCCAATTGGACCGCGTGCTAATTGGACGCTATCTATATATGAAAAGAACTTAAAGAACCTAAACCGCTTTACAATTATTTTAGAATTTATTTATTTTAGCCACACACACATATTACGAGTAAAAATTTTTTTTAACATTATAATAATTATCTTCTCTAATTAGATTTAATTAATTTTATCACAAAAGAGGAAAAGAGAAATAGAAAGAGAAAAAAGAAACTGTGATTAGCTCATATATTGTATGATAGTAACTTATTCTCTATTTTATATATACTTAGGTAATACATCATAACTACAATAATTAAATTCAGGTATAATAATTATAATTTAATCTCAAAAAATAAGTGCCATTATATATAATTTATATTAGAAGCGACATTACATTTCTTTTATTATCTTTACATTAACATGAAAAAAAAGATAATTATGTATAATATCATATAGTACAATTATGAGGATATTAAAAGAACAATAACTGAGTGAACTATATATTTTTTTAATAATTTAAAGTTAATAACATGTGCAATTGTCAAAAGTATTTTTAACTAATTTAAATCGATCTAACATTTTGATCAATCAAACTTATGGTTTATTACGGACAAATACAGTATGGTAAACTCATATGTTTGAATATTTTCCACGGACGTATGTATTGTTATTGGTTTTGTAATTGCTTTTAGCGCAAGTGGCATGGCGTGGCGGGCGGAGATTGGCGCGGGTTTCATCAGTACGTAACGCGAATCGAATAAACTATTGAATTCGAGCGTATTAATTAATTTTCATATTTGATACCGATGTGCCGATGCTATATGGCAATTGTCAGGAATTACATATTTTTCCGTCTCGCTAATCGGCGAATTGTAATTACATTTTCAGGAAAGCTGGATGGGCGACGGCCGACGCTTTTCATTTAGACATACCGTGTGTGTCGTGATAATCTATATTAAATACGCAAATTAATTGTTTCATCCGAATTTAATCATTTACTTAATTAATATCATGCAGCGGTTGAAGCGGTTTGAAATTTACAGATTGTGTAAAGCAATCCTGTGATACAATATCGTCGAGACGAGAACAACTGTTACACAAAATAAAAACAGGGACTCTATTCTGAAAATAAAGATATTAGACAATTTTGAAATAATATTATCTTAAAACAATTTTTTAATTTGGACCAAGAAAAACAATATCATTCTTATGCGCACGCACTCGCGAATCGACTATATCTACTCATGTATGTGTACATGTTCGCACACTCGCGATCTCTTTAGCGTCGCCAATCGATAAAGGTCACTTTCTCGCTCACACATGTGCACGCATTGGATATGCGTTCTGTACGTGCACGTGCATACGCAGGCATACACGTCAAATTGGAGATACGTATTGCAAGGTGCGAGTGCAGCTTGTGGCAATTCTATCCACAAATTGGCGACCGATCGAGCCACTAATTACTCGGGCTGGACGTGTTTTAAAAGCTGAACGGTTACGACCGATTTACGAGATCGCCCGAGGCAGAAAGAAAATGGGGGGGGGGGAGGATTGCGGATGTACGGTCTCCTCTCGCAATCCGGATCACTGCCGAATGGTCCATTCATCTAATCGTCCATTCGTGCTTCAACATACTGGTCACGCATACGATTTGAACCGCGTGAATATATGGATGCGTTATTTTCGATGCATGTGTGTGTTTAAATTTTAAATGTAAAAGAAATCAGAGAGGTAGAGAAAACTGATTATATCAAATTCTGTGGATCTTTATGAGATGTAATAATATTATTTGAAATATTTCTTGAAATTTATCACTTCTGTAGATTTTATGATTAATTTTTAATTTATTTTTTTTATACATGAGTAATAAAAATTGTAAATTGTGTTTGTTCCGTGTTCAGTTTTTAACAAATAAAAATTTTATTTAAATATTTAGATTAAAAAAATTTATTTAGATACTTATATACTAATAGAATCTTTGCAAATATAAAAAATAGAAAATTATTTATAAGAAAATGAAATAAAGATTTTATTTACAATTAAAGTAATTATTTAGTGGTTATTTATCAAAACCACTTAGCAATTCCCTTGGACGTAATCTTACTTCACAATATTTCTAGAAAGCAGGATATTGTAGATGTTTAAGTAGATAAGTCGGTATTTGTGGCAGACGAAGCGATTTTAGATGGTGAAAGGAATTCAGAAAGCAACCATTGCCCCGTAGTAATTTAATTTTTATTTGCTAATATTCAACTCGTTCAGAAAATTTTTTCTGTTGGAAAAACAATCGCAATCGCGAAATGATACGCAAAAAAATGGCCTAATATTATACATGCTAATGACAGATCCACATGATATTCTTTCCGCTTCTGCCCTCCTCTCTCTCTCTCTCTCTCTCTCTCACACACACACACACACATCTCTTTCCATGCAACTACAACGAGCACTTCCGGCTATGAGTCACAGTCGGATGCGTGCGAAATTACATCGCCATGCCGCGCGCTAAATTGTCCCATAATCTTGAAACTAACGTTTCAACGGTCAACAGCTTGCACCGCCAGCCAGCACTTAACGGCCGCGTTTAATAACTAACGGGACTCGTCGAGTCACTCCACGAAAGTTTGCCTCTACGCTTTGTCGTCGTTGCTCCTGTTGAGATTTGTGTGAGATCTATGTACTGTTAGCAACACGTGGATAGTGTAAAACTTTAAGATTATAATTTGTAACAAAATTTGGATTCTTTGAATGAGTAATTAAAGTTTGAGTATTAAAGAAAACATAAAGTATTTCATAAATATTTGATAAAATATTTCGTGAATATTTTTCTACTTTAACAGAATATTTTATTTTAAATATATAAATTCAGAATACCCTGCTATTCGTTACTGCTATTCATTTCTGAAACAAAGTTTTATGAAGCGACAAATAATAAAGTATCATTATTATGATACTTTTGTTACTATTGCTTAAATTACAACTTCTAGTAACAGCTTATGAAAAACGGTTAAAATCACTCGTCCTATCGATCATACGCGTGCGACGGTGCCGCGGTGTAGTGTCGAATTGAAACATTTCGCTTTCACATTCGTCGTTGCGATTAATTTTTCTCGCCAGCGCGGTGCGGGCGCATAAATCGAATCACGATTTCTATGAATAACAGGGACAGCCGATGTGCGCGCTTTTGTCTCGCAAGATCAACGACGCTATATCCGCGCGACCGCAACAAATTATCGCGGAAAACCAGCTCGCGTGTCGCGAACGATAAATCGAAGGGGGGCGTCGCGCCGCGTCGCGTCGCGTCGCATCGCATCGCGTCGCGTCGCGTCGCGTCGCGTCGTGCGCCATCGATCTTCGTCAGAACGATGCGATGCGCGACGCGGCGCCTTGCAGCGTGTGATGCAGCGAGAGGAAGGCGGGCCGTGGCAGAAGTCGACCAGGTTAACCAGAAAATTGCAAGGCACACACAAAACTCGGCTGCACAATGGAATCTTAATTCTGCGAGAGCAGTGGAGTTGAATTCACTCCGAAATCCAGTTCGTCCAACCACTCCGCGCGCGCTCCCGCCATTTCCCTTCCTCTTTCTCTCCCTCATCGCGTCTTATTCTCTCTCTTTCGTAATTAGGAAGCAAACAGAGCGGCGGTCTTGCCAAGTTGGCGGAGTCGGAGATGAAACAGCAGTTTCCGTCCTCCCATCCTTCTTCCGCCTGCGCCGTAGACCCCCCACGGGAGTCTACAATCCCTCTTACCTTACCTCCTTTGCCCGTTCTCTACCATACCCGTTCTCAGCCATACCCGGCATAGTCCTCTCCACCCCAAATCCGCCATCACATTTTCCGGTGTGTCGACGGGCCACCTGACTCTCTTCTTCAAGTCGGTACGATTATGTGGAAAGAGCGGGCCGTAAAAGGCGGACAGTATAATTCACTGCCAAACGCAGGCCACCGCAAGCGCGCGTTATTTCGCCTTCTTTTCCTGTCTTTCGTTCTTTTTACGACGCGCCGCAATATCCCTTCGAGATAGATAGATAGAGAGAGAGAGAGAGAACAAATTCGATGTGAAAGATTGAGATCTGTTTTATAGCTGCCATTTCGCGAGGAGGTGTACGGTCTTCGAACTTTTTATGTTATAATTATCTCACGCGTGGCGATTGCTGCTACGTCTAAAAAGACTAGATATTTCCGAAACGCTAGACTCAACATAGAAATTTATGATAGTATCGCTTGATGGCTCAAATTGATTACGAATTTTATATTCTATTTTATGTGCACATAGCGATAAAAAATATTACAAGTTCTGATAGCTATAATCTCAGAACATATTCCTTGCTTTTAATGGTGAGATGAAATTTCACTCTAACTTCATATTACTTTAATTTCGTTTTCTCATGCAATTTTTTTCTCAGCAGTTTTCTAATATTTTTGACTTCATGTTTCACGATATACATATATTAACTCGACTGGTGGTGGCTGAGTCATTCGAAATTCGATGAGTATTCGTTAGTTTTCGAAGATTACTGGTACATCCTTTTTTATCGCAAGGATATAAAAATATCTGAAACTCGAACTGCTGCCCTTTTATTGCCATTTTATATACAGCTTTGAAAATCAAAAATATAAAGCACTCCTACAAACTGATGCAAACTTAATTTATTTTTCATATCTAATGAAAAATAAATTAAGGAACAGTTTTATTGTAAAATAATATGTTTATAATAAATGTAATGTTTTGTTAGTTTTTCTTTGGATTTTATTACTTCCTCTTTCAAGAAAATGTAATAAACTACGAGTAGTTAATACTTATGACAAGACTGTATATTTATACGTGAAATGACTTTTTGATTATCCAGTAAAGTGCAGATCAAAAACCAGCTAGTCCTCCGAAGCATCTATTCGAAGATTAATTGTGAAGACTACGATATAAAATTTGTTGTGACATTATAATTGTGCTTTGAAAAAAAAAAAGATAATGCACTAGAAAAAAAGTCCGGGTTGCATTAATTGGAATTCTGATTGAAAAATCAGAAGTTTTTCTGATTGCATCTATGATATTCGATCATAGTTAAAATCACCAAAATTCTGATTGATATGATTAGAATCTTTTGGTACATTTATTTTCAATTAGAAAGTTTTCTCAATGTGATATCTAGCCATAATCCGCATTGATTAAAATGTATAGCTGTTGAAGTGTTAATCTACGTAGTAACGCGAGGCATTAAGGGAATCTGAAAGACAATTAGTCACATTATAAATAGCACTTACACACAGAGGATTTACGTGTCATTGACACATCACTAAATCAATATCTCACTCATGCATGCCCCACACACACACACACACACACGCACACGCACACAATTTTTAACTTTTATAATATTTACGTTTCAATTAGACGTTTAAGTTCAATTTTAAGAATTCCACTCTATTTTTTCCAATGTAAATTATTAGTCTCTGAACTACTATTTCGTAAGATTGCATAGCTTTTATATGAAGCAAATGTTGTCACGCTCTCTGGAGCGTCATATTAGGCTAAGAAATGATAAAGATTTCAATTTCGAAATTTTTTCTCAGTATAAACCTCATAGATCACCTCACGTGGATTAATGCGTATATTTTATCGGTTATCCCTCTTAAAGGATCCTAAAATCGTCTATATTAATGACTAAACCATACAATCTTTGTAAATATAACATTTTTTTTCTTTCTTATTAATTTGGAAATCTTTTTCCAGGATTAAAACATACGCATTAATATGTGCAATGAGGTGGAATCTATGCTGAGAACGACAAAAATCTTCGCAATTGAGATCTTTACCACTTCTTAGTCCAATATGGCGCTCCGGAGCTGTCACGTCGTAACAATATTTGCTTCAGATAAAAGCTGTGCATTCTGTACTTACGAAATAGTAGTCCACAGATTAATATAATAATTTGGATAAAAAAACAGAATAGAGTTCTTAAAATTGGAGTTATACGTCTAATTAAAGCGTAATTGTTATACGAAAATTTATGTGGATGTGTGACGTGCGTAAGCGAGATATTGATATAGTGATGTGTCAACGACACGTAAAAGTCGTCTGTGCGTAAGTGCTAATTTCAATATGACTAATTGTTTTTACGATTCCTTTCCAACGCAACATGCATGACATGCTCGAGAGTGTGTGCGCATGAGCCCAGTTTCACGCGAGTTTCGTCGCGTACACATTCATCCCGATTCGGGGATACAGGAAGCTCAGCCGGCACTCTAATTCCATAGAGTATCCCCAGGGAGCGGCGCGACTGCGATGAAAATGGATTACCCAACACCGCCGCCGATCCACAGCTGTCTTATTCCTTATTCAAAATAATACGAAGCACACACAGGTATCAGGAGACATGGCAGTGTCTCGGCGCTAAGATAAGCGAATATCTCTCATAGCACGAGAGCCACCAGCCGTGTTCCTTTACACGAGCCGGCGAGTTGCGGGGGAACCAAGGTTATCAAATCTCAATAACGGCTGAAAACCGATCAAATTCTATGTATTCTCAATAGATTCCATTCGGATTGTGTAATAAAAGTGCTTTTATTTTTTTTTTCTACGTATCCTGCATGCGGAGATATTACAAAGTTCGGATTACTTTTTAAGTTACGTCGTCGTCGTCGTGATTATCATGTTCGTCATTGCCCAGCCAGAATTGGAGGGATATGTCACTTATTTAAACGATTTCGATCGCTAAGACATTTAGTGAACGAATTGAAAATAAGTTAGCCAAGACCACATAACCGTAAGTTAAACGTAATAAGCATGTGTAATGTAAAATAAATGAATCGTGGGATTATTTTTACCTCAACCTTAGGAGGATTAAATAAGCACGAAAGATTCAGTTAAGACCATAAAAGCATTAAAGGCATTAAATAATATAATGTTGAAAATGACGGGTTGTATTTTGGGATGCAAAAACAAAAGCGAGGAAAGATATGAAGCGCTTTTCATTAGACCCAATTAATTACTTAACTCTACCATAAGCGTATGTATATTTATGTTGTTTTACATTACTAATGTTAATTATTGGGTCATTTAAAAAGTATCTGCGGTTTTTTCATTCAAAAATTGAACAAAAAACCGCGGATACTTTTTAAATGATCTAATATAATTTTATTGGAAGAGAAAATATCTTTGAATGAATTGTGATATAATAATTTCTTTTAAGAAGAATTAAAACCATTTGGATTGAAATAGAAAGATCCTTCAATAAAAATATAGATATATACTGAGGTTTCATTGTATAAAAATTAAAGATCACATCACTTATTTATTATGTAGAATTTAACTTAGCGCCATTTGATACCAAATTTTTTATACAAATGATACGTATTATTAGAGTTAAGTAAATGATAAAGATAGTACCACTTAGGTTTTACTGTTTAATTTAATAGAATTTAACTTGGTCAGCTTAAGACAGTAGCATTTGGAATTTAATTTTTAATTTAGTACAATAGTTTTTTTCGATGAGTATAATTTTTGATGGAAAATTAAAGCTGCCATTACTTGGATTGGAATACGAAGATCTTCAATAAGAATATTTTTGAAAAGAATTGAAAGTACTATTATTTGAGTTGGAATAATAAAAAAATAGTAAAAAGACAACGTATCACTTAAGTTTTCATCATATTATTATACAATCATATTATTAAACAACTAGTTTTTCTCAAGGAATACACAAAACGCAAGTCTCAACCAGGAGATCATCATTCCGACGCGCCTGAACTTTTGGCCGCGATAATTGGCATAGTTTTTGTTAATCAAAACTGTAAAAAAGCGCTGCCTAAACGGTGTAATAATTTTCATCCACCACGCGTTACAGACAATCGTTAAAATCGATGAGGTCGTATTCGTGAGGAGATCGAAATTCATCACAAGGAAGAAGTAAGAACGCGCGAGCGTGCTCGGGAGATAAATGGTAACAGGTGGTATCCGAGCGTACCAAGTGTAATAAGTTTTCACGTAGACTAAATGCGAACCTATAGTTACGGTCCGGCTTTTACGGCCCACTATTTTTCATTGCCACTTTTCCTCTCGTTTGCCGAAGTCTCAAAGTACAATGCGATGAAGGTTATTATTTCCTTTCTTGTTCTCGTTAAATTACGCGTTTCTTTATTTTTGCACTGTATTTGTCTCTGCTTTTTATTTCTGTAAGAAAATTGTAGAACAGTCGAGTAGAGATCGATAAGAAAAGTCTCATTATAATAAAATTATTTCGGATACTTTTAAATTAATGTAAATGTTGATTTTTCTGATTGAAACAATTTTCATCATTTACTCTTATAAGAAGATTGACAAATAAATGTGTAAATTTGGAAGTAAAATCTGTAAAAAAAACTTAGCTATACCTTTTTTTAAAATAAAAGTTTTCCTATACATAATCTCCCTTATCGTCTTTGCCTGCAAGAGATTATGGCAATTTTACTTGGGAGACAAAGCGCTTATTCCAATCCCAACGCCTAGAAAAGTTAGTCCCCACGAAAGGACTTTTTTAATTAAAGTTAGAAATAAAGGTGTCGAGAAAACGAAATGCCACATCTAAAGCTTCCGTCAAGACGGGACTTGGTCCATAATCTTTTTGGCTTATGAAACTATTCTCCAAAATCCACTCAAGCGCCAGTCATCCGCCACTTTCCATTATTCGTTCTTGTATATGTCTAACATTTTTGGCATGTACAATTTAATGTATTATCTTGGATTGCATAATGATGACTTTAAAAGTACAGATACAATAGAAAGAATAAGAAATAACGATATCAGCTAGTATAGAAACTGTATTTCGATGTATCCGATTTCTAATAAGTTGAAATTCCTTATTCCTTATTCTTTCTATTGTCTTAAAACTTTATTTAAAGTAGTTTAATAATTTTAGAGTTTAAAAGTTACAGATATATTAGAAAATTTTACACATTTTTTTCTGTTTTTAATTACATTTTTTTTTAAATACAATATATAAAAAGAAATACTTATATACTTAAATGTAACTACGAATATGCTTAAATTATATAATAATTTATATTTGCATATAATATTAATTGTATATAATAATTCTCTCTCTCTCTCTCTCTCTCTCTCTCTCTCTCTCTCTCTCTCTCTCTCTCTCTCTCTCTTATATTCGAATATAATTTATATTTACATTTAGACGTATCGCTTTCTAGCTTCACAAGTGACAATTATAAAAATGTAACTTTCCAGTTACTATTACTACAAGTTATTATTACTACGAATATGTTAAGTATTATCTTTTTTCAATCATCAAAATAATCTGGCTTAATTTCATAAAAAATATTAACGTCAAAACCATTATGTTTCAAAATAAGATGGGTTTTTCAGATAATATTTATGAAACAAAAATAACAAAAATCACATTTGATCATGCTACGAATACATGTTTTTTGATGATTATTTAATCAGCCAGTTATTTTTCTATCAAATTGAAAAACAATTTTTCCCTTTTTTTTGAAGAATTTAATTTTTTAAGATAATATTTTTTGAGCCGAGGTAATATTTTTCGCAATAAGATTATTTATATAATATTTTAATATGTTATTCAGTATCATATAAGATCTTTTTAAGAGATCTTACATCATAATGCTTGTGTCTTATGCCTATTAGTATCAAATTATTGAATTACTAATTAATTTAAGAATGCTGGACTGAACGCGGCCAAACTTGATTGATGTCGATAGTACAGAATTTTTTTAATTCCAAATAAAAAAAAGTCGATAATAGTGACGTCTTTAATTCATTCTTTTCTTTATCTAACATATTGCAACGCCATCTCTTGCAAACTCGAGCATCTACTGCTAGACATAATTACTGCTTTGTTTACCATAATAATGTTTCTGAGTTTCGCTCAGCATTTATTACATTTTATTTGCAGATCGATATAAATCTTTTTTTAAGCTTTTAATCTTAGTTCTGTAAATTCATCACTATTGTTTGTGCACGTAATATCCCAGGTGCTGCACTGTCGTTTTGTCCATACGAGCTATAAAACTTTTATATTAAGGAAACATTTACATCAGGTGACAGTTCTACGAGTTGCAAAAATGTAAATTTTTAACTTTTTTTTTTTAATTTAGTATAAAGTCCACTGCAGCATCTCCCAATTTTACTTCTACTTTAATCCTGTAAAAGAATTTTTTATTTCATTCAGCAAATTTGGAAATTTTTATCTATCTGCAATATCTCGACAATTTGATCCCAACTCCAACATCCCGTTAATAATTTGTAATATTATTATTATTATATTTCAATTAAGTTTCAAGACTGAAAAATCAATTCGGCGCGCAAATAACTATATGTAGTATATAAATTCACATCAAATTATTTAAGCACAGATCCAGCTTGACCGTTTAAAAACCGTGTTATTTATTCCCTACTTGTTGTGTAATTATACGTACGATCCTAAGAAATTTTTTAATGTTGTTAATTTTTTAAGTTGTGTCACTCTTGAAATAAAAGAGCAATATGTATACAAAAATATACAAGAATGTACAAGTTTAAAGAGTAAGAAAATGTGTTCTGTAAACATTATCCTTGGATTTAGTCTAGGGCGTAGATCTAAATCCAAAGTTAAATCCTTCGAATATCGACGATCTCTCTCTACCACATGCTCACAATCCTTATCATTTGTCTTTGCAGAGGCTTATGTGAATCTGGGAGCCGCGTTGATTTCGGTTGGACGGGGCACTGATGCAGCTGCGGTTTTGCGCGCCGGTGCATCCTTGGATGGCTCCGGTTTGAAGGACAAAAGGGCTCACGAGGCGGCCAGGGTGCAGGCCCTCCTTCAATTAGGCGCGCTGTATGCCGATCAGGGTAGATTACAAAGAGCTCTGTCGGCATATAGGGAAGCCCTGCGTGCCCTACCGGATCACTATCCACCTCAGGTTAGTAGCGCGCGTCGCTTCCTCTTCATTACATTGCTAAAGCGGAATAACTTGATGCGCGAGGGAACTATGAATACTTGAAGCGCGTTAAGAGCCTTCTCCGAGGTTGCGTCTCCGTTTGGCTTCAAGCGATTTATATAGTTTCTCTCCCTGTTCGTTTCCTTTTGAATAGAATTTGTCCTTTCTTTCACCCGCCCACTATCTATCTTTCGAAAATTAAGACTTATAAAATTCATATTGTGATTATCGATTTATGTCTATATGACTTGCGTATTGATAATATTTAGTTGCACCTTTATGCTAGATAATCCAGATACATTTATTGAGAATATCAGTAAATGGAATTGAATTTAAACAACAATTACTTCATTCGATGTTAACTGAAACTGACTGAAAGATGAGGTTTACAAATTTATCTCATCTTTTGACAAGAAGTATCATTGTGAAGGTTGTCCCCTTTGCAGACACGATAGCTAACGGCGAAAACGATTATCACGATCGTTCTAACTCTCTCGTCGATTGCAGTTGGTCGATTAACAAACCAGGAACGCGGTAAACCACTCCGAACGATACACCGAAAGCAGTCTACAAGAAAGTAATCAACTCGAAACAGATTTCTGATGTATTCGTCGACCCTTCGATTGCTAATTGCTTTCCAAGATTATTACTACCTTCAATTCGCCCGAAGCAATTCTGCGTTCTCTACTCAAATATCGTTTATTCCACGCAGGATACACTCTTTGACTCGCTCGTGACTTGATCATGGTCGTGCATGGTAATCAAAAAGAATAGAGGAAAGCATTACTTTCATGATGTAGAAAATATTACAAAATAATTCGGAAACGTTAGATATAATTCTACATTTAATTTTTTATGTGTATTAAGGGAATGCTGGAACGACGGCAATACAGACTTTTTAACTTCAAATTTAGTTTTTTTACATTATTGTTCTGTCTTACTTAAATGTATACAACTATCCTCATTTAACATATTGCAACACCATCTCTTGCAAGATTCGGTACTTACACTACTGACTAGACACAAATACTGCTCTGTTTTACTCTTTCACCGATTCATTCGTAGCATACAAATGAAATTTCAGATTCTTCTTTCTTTTATATTAAAGCCTCTAGCTTATTTCTACAAGCATAATATTGTATCTTTCGTGTAATTTCTAATAGGATCTAAGCTTATTTCAAACGTACAAAGTCTAAAACTCTTATACAAGTATGCAGCACATGTTGTCACGAGTCGACTGCAGAATCCACACAGCAGAAACATTCCGAATATATCATACGGATATACCACAGACGTTGCGATATCTTTAGGTTATTCCTATAATATAACTTGGACATTTTTGCCGTATGGGAAGCCGATAATAAAATTATAATTTTTTTATTTTTTATTTTTTTTCATTTTTTGTATGAAATTGTCTGCGCACTATTTTTATCTATACTCTGAGGATTTTTTAATTTGGATGAATGCAATTAAAATTCTTAAAATCTGTTTTACTGATTGAATACAATAATCTTTGTAGAACGATATCGCATGTTATAAGTATTACTTTTACAGATTTGAAAATTTTTTTCCAGAATTAAAATATATGCATTAATGTATACGTGTCTGCCGAGAACGACAAAAATTTTTGAAATTGTAATCTTTTTTATCATTCGTTAATCTAAAATGGCGCCTAAACTATCAAATCGTAACATTTATTTGATACAAAAGCTTTGCATTCTATACTTAGAAAATTGGAGGCTATAAATTAGCCACCAACTAGTAGATTGCTTGAAGAAACAATGTTCTTGAAATTAGACTTACAAGATGTCTAATTAAAACGATATCGTTATATGAAAATTTATATTCATGTGCGCGTGCGACATTGATGTACTAGTATATAAAGATGTGTCACATTTTGTCGGTAAAACAGCGATTCTTTTGGGACTCTTTACTTTAGGATCCCTTTAAAAGATTGGTGCATTTGAAAACTAATCACATTTCATCGGTAAAACAGAACAAACTCCAGCATTAAAATCTCCTCAATTAAAAGATCAATAGCAGTTTAATAATTTCATCAAATAAACGGTATATCAATAATAAATAGTAAGAATAGAGGAAAGTATATTTACATATAGAACACATTAGATATAACTTTACATTTAATTTTTATGCATATTAACTAAAATAAAACATTAATAGCAATTTAGCAATTTCAGAAATGTAAACAGTGTATGATAGTGAAGATTATTTAAAACAATATGAGTGAAAAAAAGAGACGAGCGAAAGGAAGAATGGAAGGTTCGAAATGATAAAAATATCGATATTTCCGAACCACCGAATACGTGAGTGATATTGTATTCTCGGTAACTGTACTCAGAGTAACCAGAGCCGCTTTCCTGATTCCTCCTCCTTCCCCTCGAAAAATCAGGAAAATGTCCTTCACGGTCCACTTACCCTCCCTCCTCTTTTTTTTCACTTTCTTTTTTTTTTCTCCTCCATCTCCAAAGCAAGCCACGACCACCCGCGTTGCAACGACGTACAGAGCGAACTTTCCGTGAGTTTCTCTCATAGGGTGGCTTTACTGCCGTCGTCTGACTTTCCTTTCGCCTCTTTTTCCCTCTCTCCCTCCCGCACGTGCACGCTCTCGCGCCCGGTTACCGGTCTTTTTCCTTCTTTTCCGTTTTCACAATCCACGTCCAACTTTTTGGACGTGGCGCAGGCGAAGCGACAACATTGGATCGCGCAACGACTGGCCCGACTCCTCTCACATCGCACCCGGCATCGACGCGACGCGACGCGACGCGACGCGACGCGACGCCGAAGCGAGAAGTTTGCATTTTTACGAGACGCTCCGTATTCTCCGGTGTTCCGTTGAAACCGAGCGACCGACCAACCGACCGACCAACCGACCAACCAACCAACCGACCAGCCAACCAACCTTCCTTCCTTTTCCATTCTCCCTTCGCTTATACATGTTACATAGCGTAGCAAGCGTTTTGTTCGGAGCATCGCCGTGGAATTCCTGCGCGACAATTTATTCGGAAAGTATTTTTCGCCTTTCCACTCACTCGCGCCGTCGCGTCGTAGGTACATACACATGTGGATATACACATGAGCTCGTGTGCACGTATGTATGTATATGCGGGGGCGCATATGCACTAAGAAACTGCAAGACTTTGGACGTACAGAAATTTCACGGATATTTCGCGGATATACGTTGACTATCCTGCACGCTATGAACCTGATCGTTACGTGTCGAGATAAAATTGTCTGAGCCCTCGTCTCCTCGCCCGAGAGAGCCGTAAGCACAACTTTATGTTCAGCATTAACTAATACGAATAACGCGACAGATTTCTATGACAGAGATATGTTATTATACATACCAAAATCTACGACCATGCATATCTATTCATTCGAAAAACTAATAAATCTATAATAAATCTAATAAATCTAATAATGCCGTAAAGAATTTTTTTTTTACTATACTATATGTATAGAGTGCATTTGTTTCTTTTGCTTCAGGTGAAAAATGTTCCCATACAGCACAGAAATATTGCAGCAACATTGCAAAAATATTTCATTGCAAGATTTGCAGCAACGTAAAAATGTCCGTTTTAAAAATATTTATACGTAATATTGCGGCAATATTACAATATAATATATATGCAATATTAGGTTTTGCGCACAGTGGAAGAATATTTGCAGTATTATTGCAGAAACATTGTAATAATGCAGCAACATTGCTGTAATATTACGTTACTGCAATATTTATTATAAGATTTTGTACTACATAAATTTCAATATAAAAAATCAGAAGTAGGAGTTAAATGTAACATACAATGAATACAAATAAAATATGACTTCATAATTAATTATGTCTTTATATTTTATTTTAGGCGTGTTCGGATATGACACTGCCAGTACTGAAAATCTACAGTATACGTGAACTATAAATTTTCAATACTGGCTGTACATATTGGAACACGCCTATAAAATATAAAGACTGATTATGAAGTCATATTTTATTTGTATTCATTGTATGTTACATTTAACTCCTACTTCTAATTTTTTATATTATACGTCTTATATCTTATTATTGTGTCCATTGTACATTATATTTAATTCTTACTTTTAATTGTTTTTAGTCTATAAATTATAGGCACACAATTCTTATAAATTATAGACATTGATGTTTACACCTTATGCCCGTTTCCACTAATATAGATTAACTTTAATCTCGGTTCAATTTACTCTTCGTCTTTTTCTAATCTTTAGAACTAGAAAAAGACGAAGATAAATTTTCCTGCATTTTTAAAATTAAATTTATTGAAATGTATAACCGAGCAATTGTACTGCTATTAAAATAAGAGCGCAAAATAATAACTGATCTCGGCAGTTGCGTTACTAACTGAATTGACATGAAAGCGATGTTTGTCGACCGTGAATGACGTAACAGTTGCAACATCTAAGTATGTATAATTCTATGTATGTGTCAAACGCAAAATGTACCCATAGTCATCCAGGCATGAACGTAATTGAACGAATTGCGCGCGTACACGCCTGCGAAAATTTAGAAGGAACGTAGGAAGGAGGTAACCGCGCAATTAAAACGCGTATTTAACTTGAATGAAGCATTTCAGCGTGCAACGTCGCGACATCGTTGAATAATGCGCCTTAGAAAGCGTCCGCGAAACAAGAAACGGTACCGAGGTATCGTTAGAGAAATAGTTCCATCCGCGCGCGCGAAATTAGAATCGTTCATCTTAATATTTCGCTTTATTCGCTCGACATAATTCCCATTCGAGTCTCATGATTGGCAATCGCGATAAAATAGGAACAAGAAAGATCGCCCTGATATTGGCATGTTTCCACGCCAAACTTTTCCTCGCCATGCAGTTATTCGCGCCCCGCCGTCGTGTCCCGCGTTCACCTAATTGATTAAACCCACTCCTTTCACCTCCCCCCTCTCTCTCCCCCTCCTTCTTCCCCGCCCCCTTTCTCTCCCCCTTTCTGTTACACCGGACAGCAGAGAATCCGAAATATCTGATATTACACAAATTAAAATTCCTCTCTTTGAAACTTTTTACATTCCGTCTCCGGCGACGGCAAGGTTTCATTCGATTGTCAGACATAAGGACCTTTCCTCCAACGATGCTCTCTCACACACACACACATATTTCTAAAATGACTATTTCCAGAATTCAAGTAAAAGTAAGAAAGCTAAAAAAGAAATTGTTATAAAAATATAGCAAGCCGTTTGTCTCGTGAAAGTTTCGAGTGCATTACTACTGCGTTTCGCGTATATGAGTGTGTAATGGGATGTTTCGTAAGTTTCACCTAGTAATTCTAAAGTCGTATTTTCCCAAAAGTTCTGGGAACATAATCCAGCTCCGTTCGAGATGAGAAAATTTTATTTCAGGCATGAATAATGAGTGTTATCGTATCAAGGATAAATTTAATATATCAGTAATATGGAAAATTCAAAAGGTTTGCTCTTGTCATAAATACATTCAATTTCAATTATTAACGGTAATTATTTTGGAAAATTTTCTCTTATATTTCTTTCTTTCTCTCTTAGAAAGAAAAAATTCACTTAAACAATTATAATCGCATTTTAATGACTCTTACATGATTATACTATTCTTAATTTATTGCCAAAAGTAAAAATAATTACGTTCATAATATTTTCAGTCACTTAAAATAACTTGTTATCAGGTTCTTCTTCAAGGCATTGACAAATTTTTCTTTGTTTTATTTTTAGTATATTTATAAATCAACTATTGAACTTTCAAGATATTGGGTTATTATTTTTACAACTAATTCGACTTCGAACGAAATAATTTTGCTTGATCTTTCCTCTACCTGGCATGTTTCACAACTTTATTGATGAAAAAGTTATATAAGAAAAGACTTTTTGTGATATCAAATTCGGAACTCCATTATTTTCGAAATAGATTCCTCCGATACAATATTTCACATTTAATTTAGGACACTTCTCAAGACTCGACAGCGAGAGAGCGTATCTTAAAAATTCGCAAGTCAGGTCTTTCATCAATAAAAATACACAACCGATACGATAATAGCTGTCAAACCGCATTTCGACTTTCCCAAATCCGGACATCGCTGGTGCCGTTGTTATCCCTCGGGAACACGAAAATGGCCGGCGAATCGTATAACTTTAAATTGGTCGTCCGAGTGATATCGGGTGGCTCACGTGGCGCGGCATCGACTGAAAGAAGGGCTTCCATCGAAACGAAACGATCCCGTCGTTTTTCTATCAGAGTTATTGCCTCTCCACGATTTTCGGAAAGTTCGTCGATATCGCGCTCGCACGCGTTCTTGCTCGCTCGCACAAGTTATAATATCTCAGATTGGTAGTTCGATGAATTTCCAGCGTCGTCCAGCTGGTGATAGGACCTTGATAGAGCTTCTTTTCGAAACCTTTACCCGAGAGATGCCTTCAGAAATTAAATAGCAAAATTTCCAAGGCATCTTCTGATTACAAGAGACGATAGAATATTTCATTATTTATAACAAAGAGCTACAATGTTTAATCACCATCGTTTTTTTTTAATTTATGAATTTTTCTCTTTGCGGACTATGAAATATATAGAACATAAATTTTATACACTTAATAAACACGTTACGATAATTTCTACTTTATTATGTATTAACGTGTGGAGATTATATATTTATTTTATTATAATAGATTCTATTATAAAGCAAACTCTCTTTTTCTCTCTACAAAATTAAATACTTACAGATTTTATGCAGTAAAAGGAGGAGAGATTATCCTGCTTATATACATTTATAATCGAGATGCATTATTCTCACAAAGTGTTAAAGAATAATTATTCTCAAAGCGCTTTACTTTTGATCTGAGAAATAAACGAAATTTCATCTCAGACGATGATGATAAAAACACGAGAGTCGGTCTAGATTGCTCTCTTTTAGTCTTGTTGCAAATGGTGGTCTTGACGTAGCATAATTCATTACTATAATTTTCCTTAAAACCGCATTAATTAGTACTCGGCTATTAGGTGGCGGTAATGCGTTACTGTAAAATCTACATAATTTATCATTTTTGTATTATCTGAGAAATTATAATCACTTTCAAGCTAAGCAAAAAAAATGTGAAGACAATATATGATAATGTATGTGTGTGTGTGTGTGTGCGCGTGCGCGCGTGTATGTACATTATTCTTTATGATATATACGTCATACAAAGAAAAAAACGAAAGAATTAAATCATAATATGCTCATATACAGAGAAATAATCGCCAAATATTTCATGGGCAGGTAGAGAGGACTAAAAGCTGCAAGAGACAAAAATCATTTATTTTCTTCTCATAAAGTTCTAAGAATTTTTTTAGAATTTTTTATCAACTTTTTAGTACTACATTTTCTCATTTTTACCAACATGAGAAAATACGTATTAAAAAATTCTGAGAAAATTCTAAAAAAAATTCTCAGAACTTTATGAGAAGAAAATAAATGATTTTTGTCTCTTCCAGTTTTTCTGTAAAGTTGATAGTATTTGAGTAAAAAATTATTCAAGACCAATATTTGGCAATTTTTAGTAATTAATATCTTGTTAACTATTGCAAAATGGTAGAGGACTTTTCGACTCAGTCCTCTCTACCTGTCCATGAAATATTTGGCAATTATTTCCAGACACCCTGTATAAGTAAAAATATTGTAATTTTACTTCACAAACATTTTAGTCTTGATTTGATTGAATGTTTGTGTTGATGCAAGTATTACTTCGTACTCAATTCTTGCTTAATAAAAATCTTACATCGATACAAATTCAATTAAATCAAGACTAAAATCTTCGAAACAAGCTTAATATGTATATTTGAGCATATTATGGTTAATTTAAGAATAATCTTTTTTTCTGTATATCAATAAATTGCATATTCCTATTGCATGCTTGTGCACATAACGAACAAAAGTATTTCCCAATTTGATTTAGTCTGTGATAGATATAAATTCAAATTTAAATTATGCTAAATATTCACGCAATTCGAAAAAGCGAAATTATGTAATACTTTTAATCACGAAATATCTCTTGCGACATATCTCTCAATAATTTGCACATTTGTGCTATTCAAAATCATTCAGATATACAAGGTAATCCATTTTAATCAATACAATCAATTTTCTCTGAAATTAATAATACGAAAAATGTTTTTGATGAAAATGGAACAACTTCAAAGGGAACGTATTTTGATCATGTTAATTGTTTTTCTTCTAGGCGAAAGCATCAAAAAGATATCATCATAAAAAGAAAGTCATCTCCATTTTTTAAAGTGGAAGTATATTTTTTTATTTACGTAATGTAATATTTTTCTAATTATTCTGCATATAAAAGTATTAAAGTGAAATATCAAAAAACCAAGTTTACAAGATATTTTATTTTTTATCCTGTACATTTTGATATTAGTAATTAAATATCTCGTAAACCGCTATTAATTTTTTTATAATCGTCCCTTAGTACTTTTATGAACCAAATATTGAAATAAATCAATTTGGTGTAAAAAAAAATACATAGCTGCTTATTTAAAAAATTCCTGTTCTATTTATTTATATATTTTTTCTTAAATAACTATGTGTATTCTTTATATTAATTAATTCAATTTATTATTCTGTTTTGCGATTTATTATTCTGCGAGATATTTAACACTTTATGTCAATATGTGCCATAATACTAAGGCGAGTTTTTTAATTCATCGATTGATTAATCGCATTATGCGCAAGTGCAGCTTTTACAAAACAAAATTACATTTACATACAATGCGATTGAACAATAGATAAATTAAAAAACTCGCCCTTAAACAAAATCATATAATTTTATTTTAAAAAGTGAAGGCACCAAAAAACTTTCATATTTTTTTGGCGCCTCCACTTCGAAGAAAAAGAATGTGACCAAAATACCTCCCCCTCGAAGCCGTTCCACTTTCATCTGAAACATTCTTTCGTATATCATTATTAATTTCGGAAAAAATTGTTTGTATTAACTAAAATTGACTATCCTACATATCGCATTTTATATAATATTACGTGACATTAAACTACATTATTTAAAAAAAAAAGTATACGTGTTATTAAAGATTAACAATAATCCTAGAAATAAATATGATTAAATTAATGTTTATAAATATATCATTTAACTAATATTATCTAAGGAGGAAATGTGATTAATATTTAAATCGATTAATTTAACTTATCGCTACTAAATTTTTACTACGTATTGTTCCTTCTAAACGTCCCAGATACTAAAAATACGCTTGGCGGAGATAAAACGCGCTCGCACGATACGTGTCATTTATTTATTTTCGAACACGAGATTTCCATCCATTCGTACGTCGTTCAGTGATCCGGCCGCAATTGATTTCGTCGATGCAAGCACGAAATCCTGTCGGAACTTTTCCACGGTGCGACGGTTTTTTTCGATCTCCCGAACCTTCTTCTGCCGTTCCCTTTCACGAGACATCAATTATGACCGACAAACTTTGCAACTTTGCGTTCGTCCCTATGGGATAAGTAGTGGGACGGAAAGTTTTGGTAGAAAATCACCGGTGCCGGCTGGCTGACTGGACTGTCCTGGCGCGTAACGAAAAATTAATAACCAGAAACTTTTCCCCTTATCGCACCATTTAATTCTGTCGATATGACCGCACATCGCAAAAGAAAGGGAAAGAGAGAACAATGTGCGCGTGTTTAATGTTGATTTTTGTCTCATAAAAGACACGGCAAAATTTTTAGTATTTGTGATGAATGCAGAAAAACCTTATAAATATAATCGTAATTAATATTTTATTGACAATTATATGTTGAAATTAGATGGATAAGAATAAATCAAATAAAAGAAAGAATCCTATTTTTAGTCAAATCGGTTCTGGTGCTTAATAATATTCAATTAGGAGTAGAAAAGTTACTATTCCGTTATTTTTTCCGTTACTTTTTATAATAACAATTTGATAATGACGTTATAAATTTTTAATAATAACTAACTTGTTTGATATAAAAGCTTCGCAATCTATACTTACGAAATTGTACTCCACAAACTAGTCTTCTATTCTCTAATAATATTTATATACACATATATAGATTTACAAATACATTGTATAGTTGTATAAACTATGCATCAATTTTTCGGACTTGAAACACATCATAAACTGAGGCTGGAAATAACATCGCAAATTACATTGATCGTCAATTTAAAAATGATGTCAATAAGCATCTTAAAACACTGCAAAGTACAAAAGTTTTGTTGTCTCTGAAGACTTTATAAGACAAAGAGCATCATCTTAAATTAAAGGATTTAAATTTGGAATTTTTCCAACTTTCCGGGACGGCAATTCTTATAACGAATTTTATTGGATGTGTTCAGTGCGCATCAATGCATTTATATTTTAAAGCCATTATACACAAATTGGCGTAAAAATGTGTGTTTAAGGGGATTCTAAAGTCGTCTGTTTTATCGACTCAATAGTTTACACACATATGATTTACGTCTCATTGATACATCACTACATGTTACTACATCAATATCGCACGTATACGAATAAATTTTATAATAGTTTTGTAGTGATCAAGTATTTAAGTTTAATTCTAAGAACTCGATGTTGTTTGTTCATGCAAATTGCTATACATAAAACTAACTGTGGACTACAATTTTATAAGTATAGATTGCAAAACTTTTATATCAAGCAAATATTATTACGTTGTGACAGCTCTAAACTCTTCATATTAGAGAAAGAAATATTAAAGAAATATTAAAGAACTCAATTTCAAAAATTTTTTCGTTTTAAACACAGAAGCAAAAGAACATCAATTCAAAAATCAACATTTCATAATTTTTGAGTGATAAAACAAGATATAATCCGATCACACGAAGGTTTTGCACATTTTTTTCTTGGCGCATAAAATACTAACTATTGCGCACTATCCGATTAACACGACTTCACTTTTCTCGATACACCGTAATAATCCATATACAAACGCATAAATATATAGTATGATCTTGTTATTATAGATATATTATTATAGATATATTCGTAATAATTTGTACGATTTTTTTTCGCGAGGCGTTGTATACAGGTCATACTAAACATTCTAAAACATTTTAAGAGATAATTCTTCATCTAATTTCAAGACTAAAATTTCATATAACCATTTGTCCGAAATGATTCAGTTTCAAAGATACAGGATGATCGAAATTTTCATTTTTTTTTCCAAAATTTCAAAAATTACTCGAGTTATTTTGATAAAATTTTGTATGTTCAATGTTTCATCACAGTAGCTCAAGACGTACAGATACACCTGTATCTTGGAGACTAGTAGTTTCGCGGATATTTATTTAGGTCATGTGTTAAAGTTTTCGTCTTGAATTTACATGAAGAATCATCTCTTATAATTAGTTCACCCTAAATAAACAAATTTGTAAGAAATCTATAATAACTTTCATAAAATATTTCTGAGATGAATATGCAACATTGGCAGCTTTAAGAAATACTGCATTAAGTGCTCGTTTTCTCTTTTCATCGAAAAGGAGACACCTAATCGCTCTTAGCACTTTCTTGTATAATTTTGTATTATAATTGCGCGGTCAATCGAGTCTCAGTCTAGTTTATAAATCGATTAGTAATTAAACAGTTAAATTAGCTGAACGATTAATTGTGCAAATCATTTTAATAATTTAACAATATTCTCATTGTTTTAAAGCGACCATGGCCAAACGTCTCGCTATACTTTGACTAATTTTAATGTTAAATACATTATTACACGATAATGATTTCTATATTCGGGTGCAATAGATAAATCGGCACATCTAATTGGCAGATGACAATGATAACTATGAATTAGGCGTAAATATCTTAGGAAGACGTCAATTACAACTTATACGACCTATTTTAACATCGCAATTACTTTTTCGTTCATTACACAATTTCCTCTTTTTAATTATGTGTATTGAAGATTTATTAGATAGTCTTCCTTATTTTACTATTAGGTGTTGGAATTAATTCGTAGCGTTTTTAATGAAAGAATGTTATTTATTTCACATGAGCATTAAAAAATACATTAATGAAAGTACTTCCCATCACTTGTAAAACGCTACGAATTAATTCCAACACCTAATAAAATTTGTTATTTCGTTATTGGTTTCTCTCGTCTTTGCACATACCACTTTCAGATATTTTCCTTAGTTTCAAATGAAATTCCGATAACAATAATGAATAATAAACATTTTTTTCTTTTGCAATAAATTTATTACTATGAGATTTAGACAATACATTATTAATAGGATTTTATAAAACTTCTACTTAAGGAAAAATCATCTGTCAGAAAAATCGATGTATAGTATTTATACTTATTATCACGATATACGTGACTTAAAACTTTTGAAATGTTGTGAAATGCAATAAACTCTAACTTATTCTAAATGTTACGGATATAATTTAAATTTGGCCATCATTGTTCCATATCGTACAATAATTTTCCGTTCAAGATAAAAGTGTAACGATAACGGTATAACAGGCTCAACAAAAGGCTCTGGTGCGACAAATTTCCCAGAAAAATTTTCGCGTTGTAGGGGTGCGCGTCGCGTCGCGTCGCGTCGCGTCACGTCGCGTTGGATCAACGAGCCTGGATGTCCGAAAAAAACTGAGAGCCGTCTCCAGTACTGTGGAGACACCCTCGTTTTACATACCGTTTTAATAACAGAGAGTCGCTTGCGGCAGTGTTTGAGTGGCTAATTAGGTGCTTGCAGCCCTCCGGCAGGCATACAATGCTGCTCGAGGTAATTTCGCTACCCCTTTCGTGCTTCCACCCTCTCTTTCGTCTTTTCGTTCTCGCTCCTTGACAGCCGCTTAACGTGTCTCCCTTCCTTTTCCTTCCATCCCACGTACATCGCACTCCCTCAAATATATTGCACAGTCGTATAACCGTCAGTCTTCTTCATCACTCAATGTTTCGATGATTGCACTCTTACGCGAGAATGAATTTCTACTGTCTCTTACTTGACACAACGCTTCATAAAGAGTGTAGAAAATTGGGAAAATTTTGTGATACAAAACCAATCGTCATGAAACTTGACACAGATATAATATGAGATAAAATATGAAGAAATCTATTCAAAATTGAATGGCTAAATAAGTGGATCCTGGTAAAAAAATTAGAAAATGGATCTGATGGTTCGTGTGATGGCAGTGTCCGTTTATCGCTCATAATTTCATTTTGATGATTGAATAATGTTGTTCGTTTAAAATTTTTTTGTTTAAATCTTTTGTTTATATATTGAGTACGGCGTGTGTCAGCCGAAATATTGCTCTCTATCTCATTTCAGCAAATACCCGACTTAGAATACGTTCGAATACGAATTTGACGCTTATGGAATCACTTCATCTTTGTTGTAAAATGTTAAATTGTTCATCAAATGTCAAACAAGGACAAATAATGCTTGCGAACAACGTTATTTAATCGCCAAAATGAAATTGTACGAGTGATAAACGGACACTGCCGTCACACGACCCACCAGATCCATTTTTTGGTATTTGACCAGGCTCCACTCATTTAGCCATTCGATTTTGGTTAGATTTCTTCGTATTTTATCTCATATTACATCTGTGTCAAGTTTCATGACGATTGATTTTTCGTATCATAAAATTTTCCCAATTTTCTATACTCCTTTAGAGAGCGAAGTTACCTCTTCGTTGTAATATCTTCGGTAGGTATTATCGATCGACGGCGAGATCGTTAGCAGTCGAAAGTAAAGAAAAACTTTTAATCTTATCAGAAATGAGAATTAAAAGACCTGTAAAAGAGCCGTCTCGACAATTATTTGCCAGTAACAGTTTGAAATGGCTAAAAAACTACCGCGAGCAAATTTACGGCTTAACTTACACGATCTCGAACGGAAAGTATAAATTTATTTCAGAACATAATACAGTAATATTTATATTTACAAAAAATTCTGCATTTTTAATATTGCTTATAATTCACTATATTGTAATAATGAATTCTGTCATGTTTATAATAATAATAGTACTAATAATAATATTGTAGTAATAATAATTATAATAATGTATTAAAATAATAATGATAGTAGTAATATATCAAAATACATGATAAATGTCCGCTTTTGTTGTACAACTCATTAGCTTCATCCACTTGTCTTCTCAAGCGTAGACTAGAATCAGAAATGGAATAAAAAACGTGAAAAAAACTTTTTTTTATACGATTCCTATTCCTCGGCGCCTTTGTGTCTCGGCAAAGTGGCAAGTCTATCGATCTGACAATCGAACGTCACCGTAAACGTAAGAAGTAACGAAAATATTTCCAAAGTCACCAGAGAGACTTCCTCGATCACGAGTCGTGCCCCCGGCAATGTACTTTGCAGGTTATTCTACTTACTGGTCGCCCGCGGGGATCCTAATGGCTTCCTTAGGGCCGTGCGAAAAACAGCGAGAAGCTTTTAAATTACAAGCCAACACTTCCGATCTCCCTCTCCCTCCCGCCCCATTCTTTTATCCTTCCATCCACAGCTCGCACTTTGCTCTCCGTACGTTTTTGCGAGCAATTTTAATTTTAACGCGAGCCACTGCCCGACACACAGCTCCGCAACGCGGTGCCGCCGCTGCACTTTAATCTTCCAGAAGAACGCCCATTGTGTGCATCGTCCTCCCTCCGTCCGCTCCCACCCGGTCGTGCCTCCTTGCTCTCTTTCCTCGACAGTCTTCCGAGCGCACCTTCACAATAAAAAGAAAGCAAAGGGAAAAAAAAGAAGAAACGGAAAGAATTCCGCGAGCGTACACTACCTCGTGCCACTCGCGCGAATTAAGCACTCTCACCTCGCCATCACCCTTTGTTCCCGATCGTCGTGATGTTACGATACGCTAACGTTCTTCCTTTCTCTCTTTTCTTCATGAGACCTGCGGCCTTGTACGTAAACGATATTACAGACTCACGGCTTGAGAGATGAGTCGTGATTTTAATCTCGTCTCGGCAGCTAAAATAGGTATATCGTCGAATAGTTAAACTAACTATTTTTCTAGATCAGCTCTTTTAGCATAAATAAAAATATTGCATTTTTATAGCAAAAATAAAAATATTATTATATATTTTTTCATATGTAAAAAACTACGTTGCTGAAATAAGGGATTAAATTTGAGCCAAAACCTTCAACTTTCTATATAAATTATTTATTATTTTATTAAATATAACTACGCACTATCATCCGCTAGACTCTTAATAGCCTTATTCTAATTTTGTATTTATTTATAATACCATCAGGTTAAAATTTTTATTTTCAACAATTGCAGTATATGGAAAATGTTTCCGTCAGCCCAGACATTTTCTCTTAGGATCGAAGATCGTTTTAATTAGTCTATCGATTTGCATCGGAATAGATCACAAGCTGCCCGATAGCAAAATTAAATTCGGACATTACACGGCGGAGCGTGTAGCTGATTTATCGATCAGTGCCCGGTTGATTAAGACGGTCCGCCGTGTCGCAAATCCATTCGACAGCCGTTCTCCGTAGACGACGAGAAACTTACTTACTCACACCCACCACCCATCCCGGGGCGAAACTCCATTCTTGCCTATCTACAGCGGAAAGTCAGCGAAAGTTTGCACCATGTGCTATCGAAGGGATCCCAGGATTCGGATAGTAGTACGTAGTCGAACAAACAAGAAAGTCGAAAGAAGAAAAGCGAGAACACCAGGATGGGGGCACCAAATGGTGGGTGCACCATCTTGCGGGGTTTCATTGCGCGTTTCGGTGCCCGCGCACTCGCGTATTTCGTACTCTCGTCCTGGAGAAATGGATCTACAAAAATTAATTCGCATATTATTTATAATCTTATCGCCGATTACCGTAACATTCTTCTCGCGGAATATTCTGCTCGAATGAAACAACGTTTGACTAAGGAAAACAAAAGCATGACAGAATACTGTTATTCCAATGTATATTGCTCCCTTGCTTAAAAAAATGACATAACTCGGAAAATTATCCCTTCACCAACGATGTTTTAGACTTAAAGGCACAATCGATTTTTTTTTTATTATAAATTTCAATTCTAGTATAGATAAATTTAAATCTTTAAACAATAAATAAAACGCAATTTAGCTTCTACGATAGTAAAAATTCATTATTAAAACTTTCACAAGTGTGCAATACATTTCTTCAGATTTTTATTTTACAGTTCGGAATACAATATATAAAAATTTGCATTAAAATTGGAAGATTCAGGTTGCGAGCGAAGAATAAAAATTTCACATTGCCGACAGAAAATTAAGTTTCTCGGAAAAGGGAAAAATTTGTTTTTTTAACTTGAAAGAAAATTATTGACTAATCAAATAATATGGGCAAAAAGAATATAATCTGAACCTTTTTGTGTAATCCAAGTCTTTTTACTATTCCATAAGGTTTTCAAAAAAATAGAAAAATGTATGGTTATAACATCTCTATTACTTTTACTAGCTTTTTAATATCTCTATTACATTATCAAATAAATATTACAAGATGGGATGGGAAACCAGGCTTCGCTCTCCTTTATTTCTGAGAAATCAGAGTAAAATTTCTCCAAAAAAGTGTGCCTAAAAAGATCTGGATTGCAGACGAGAGGTTAACATGTATATATCAAATGTCATTTTCGCTTTATAACCCTTAAATTGTTACTCTTAAAAAAATTACCCTTTTTTACTTATTTATTATTATTTTGATGATTATTTTACGAAGTTAAGTTCCTTTTTTTTATTACTGGTAGGATAATATTTAACTTAACTCTTTGGTAATAACTCGAGGATCACTGGATATTTTGTGTTATGTCTTCTTTGAAGTAGATGAAGCAATATGATCTATTAATTAAATTATGCGTCGTTTTTATAAATATAATTATAGAGAAATAATTTTCCACTGCACCATCAGTTTACGCGTTGTACTTGACGCGAAAATGAAGATGATGAAAGCCAGCATAGTGCATTATGCTTCCATCGACGGAGCTGAATTGGGCGGAGCTCTAAACCTAAACCACACATAAGCCGCATATAACGATATCCGTATCTGGCTCTTTTCAGCGTAGCAAAATTGCTCGAGTTACCATGGTGTTTCATCCGGCGGTTAAATGACAGATTCATAAATCACGTGCTTGCGATTGGCCAGTGATAGCCGAAGAGATGTAGGGGATCATAGCAAGAAGGGACGAGAAGAAGCGCGGAGATTTCGCGTCAAAAGGGCTCGATCCTTGGCTCGAATTGGTCTAAGCTTTAGGACCGACAAAGAAAGCAGGGAAGGCGAAATGCAGGGGAGAGGGGCGAAGAGACGGAGTCAGGACCCACAGAAATTTAGTTCCTAAAACGAGGGTCTAATCGTTGGCGCGATATCTCCCAGGACTTTACGATGCGCGCGGCCTTACGTATACACTTACATTTGTGTACATGTGCGCGTATATGCGTCCCGTGTATATGCATTGCGGATAAGTGTATGTAGGTAGGTGCCCCGAGGCCCCTTACGTGCCAGCCCACACGGTAAAACATCGCCAGCAAGATTACACCGGAGTTTCACCAGTTCCCGATGTTTTATCACGATGGCCCTCGGTTCTCCTCTCGCCATCCGCCTCCCTCTACCCTTTCCAACTAGCGCGGCTGGCGACGTTTGTCCCACAGAAAGTTGGATGAAACTCTACGAATGGCGCTACAGCGCAGTGCCTCCGTGAATCTCGCCTCGAGAGAAATAGCTAGAATCTTCTAATCGTAATCTCCCAAAAATATACCGCAAAAATCGGCACATCGGGATCCTTCTATTTCCTTTTTTTTAATGAGAGAATTTCTCTTTCATCCAGAGAGAGTACATCGTAGATTAGCTTCTTGATTTATTTCCATGGATGATACGGTATCTGCATGAAGGAATATTAAATGATCGCGATTATGTAATGGCAATATTTAGGAAAGAAAAATTGGTATCGCGTGTGTTTTAATCACTTTAAAAATAGTTCTTATAATTTATGTTATATTTTTCAATGATTTTTATTTTCATGAAATTACGTTAAGGTAGTACTTGCATAAAGTGATTTTATTACGAATGTACTAAAATTTCTAATACAAGTAAGTTGAAATGCTCTCTATGTTTGTATACAATTAGGAACATATAGACTGTCAGTTTTTGAGATACTTGCAATTAAAATATACAATTTTAACATATGATATATATATGCAATTCAAATTAACGTCAGAGTTTTAATTATAGCATTCATACTGTACTTGGGATTGTTACAAAAAACGAGCATGCGATGGAGGAACATGAAATGGATATTGTAAAAAAAGATCATAATTTTTGATCGTTTAATTAGAAAAATAGAACCGTGAAAAGAACGCATTTTCGATTTTGTTTGACATATGGAGAGATCGGACTGAAGGGAGTGATAGGGAATAGAGAGAATAGCAACGAGCATCTGGCAGTTAACAGGCGTCTATCTAGGACCCTATTCTTGAACACATATGAATAATTTTCGCATATAAAAATAATAGTTTCTCGACTGTGATTAGTCGATTGTATATGGAATATTTTCGTATGCAATTTTTGTTCAAGAATAGGGCCCTCAGATGAGGGGGCCTTGAATAGGCACAATCGAAAGTTTTCTCTGATAAACTTTTGGACGATATTGTCGCGCAAGTACTACTTTAACTTAATAAATAATAACACATTTTTATATATAACGTTTTACATAGCAAAATTAATTCAAATATCAAAATCTTAGTGTTTTATATTAAAATGACAGCACAATCGAAATGTTATCAATTACTAATTGAAGAATCGAAAGGATTACAACGATTCCAAAATATTCACTTAAGAGTCTCACAAACCTGTCGCTCAATGGTATAAATATCGACGAATATCATTATCCCTTGCGAAACCACTGGAAAATCATTAATAGTATAATGAGATAGGATCCCACATTGAGTGAAAGCTTGAAATGAGATCAAACCATAATCCAATATCGGTTAGATAAAACCCACCAGCTGCAATCGATCAAATTACTGGACCATCACGTCACGCTACTGATCCTCGCACATTCTGTATAAAAGGGTTCAAAACGTCGTTCAAAGCATCTCCCTTTCAATAGATCACTTTGGATAATAACAAAGATACCTTTACACTACGCGCATATCCAATTCTTGTGCTCAAATTCATTTAATCTAAATCTACACTTAGATAAGATTATTGACTATGTCGACTATGTCGATTTAAACTAAATTATAAGAAATAAGTACAATGTTTCACTTTACGCAGGTACGAATTTAGAAGACGTTTATGGGATGATGGGTTGGATTAAATGGAAACCTGAAATTATGAATCTACCATACGTCATTCTATTTAAGCTAAATTAAATTAATGTTAAAATTAAATTAAAAAAAATTTTTTAATAATTAACTCCGGTCTGTAACACAGTTACTGACGCTGGGTCTGTAAGATACATTTATATTAATTATTATAATTTATGTTAATTAAAAAGCACTAATTTTAAGAAACTAAAATAACAAAAATGATTACTAGTTATACATTTCAATAAGAATAATCCAAATTTACAGATGTAATACAAAAAATTGAATTATTTGACTTTTTTTATAAAAAAATATTTGTAACTAAACGAATCCAATAGATTCACCGTCAGCTCTGGAACTCCATCAGTTAAAAAATTACTTTTTAATGAAACCTTAGGTTCGTTCAACTGTTATACTATCAACCGGTTCTGCTGCGCAACTTCAAATTGTCACGAGATTATCGCAACGACAATAACATAATACAATGAAGAATTAATCCGTTTGCTCAGTGTACGCAATCAGCCGTCTGATTGTTTCATTCAAAGACTTTGGTAAATCTTTTCGAGACGAATAATCCTCCTATTCCGGGGGAACAATTTTCCGCATCAAACGCGCATTTGTTGACAACAACGTTACTAAACAAATGCGAGATTCGTGAAAGTTTGATACCGCATGGGAACTTTTCTGTTTCCCAGCTATGACGGAAATTCGCCTCGAATGCTAATTTACGCGACTTTATGCACGCGCATGTTTTGAATCGATCGGTGCGTTATACAAAACGTTCGCACGTATATGCGATTCCCGTACAGAAGGATATTCCTCGTGAAAAACTAAAAAAAACATATAAAATTCAACTCTATTTTATTGCGATATTCTTTTGTGAATACGTAAAAGCAAAATTTCAAAATTCAACGTATTTTATATAATAATTTTACACGAAAGCTAAAATACATTGAATTTTCTCTCTTTATCATATTACAGCTCTATTTCGCTCCGCGACTCAAAACTTGATACGTCACAATAAATCCGCGTAATATGTCTCCAATTTTTCAATGCCATACGTGATTGTACCGCGGACTTACTTTCGATTTGCGGCTAGAGCGAATATGGAAAGCGAGGAGGAGAAGGAGGAAGTTTCTCTCTGCATTTCGTAGATGGAAACCGTTTGAAAGCGCGTTCGGGCGCGTGCAATACGTCGCTTTAATCCGATTATTCCCGGCGATTAATCCTCTTGTCTATCGCACGTATATCCTTCCTTTTAGTCGGCTTTCAAACGTAGTCAGTCTGTCTAATTGCCCCGTTCGGTTTGTACTGTTCTAATTGTTTGTTCCGTCACTAGAGGTAGTATGCAGATGTCGACGACGGGCGTCGCGACGTCTTCGGTAATCTGCACCCTCTATATATTCCTCCCCCTTTTTCTCCATATATATATATATATATATATATATATATATATATATATTCCCTCTCTATCTATCTACACAACCAGCAAAATTCAAAATGCACACATTGAAAGTGATTGACATTAGAAGTGATTTTATGTCGACGTAATTATCAATAGAATTAATCATACATTCTTTGCACAATCATTTTTGAATTAATTCTATCGAATCTGAGAATTCTCTAATTATTCTATCAAATCTGTTCGTTCTGTCTACGAATAATTATTCATTTTCAATACCGCAGTTCTATTATCACGTTTTGTAAATGCGTGCACGTATGCAAAGCAATTTCTCGTGTTCACTTTCTTTTTATATAAGCATTCTAATTTTAAAAACTACAGGATTTTATAAAAACAATTGCAAATTGTGCATCAAATGAAAAGTAATGCTCAGTATGCAAATTTTCTGTTATATTCTATACAAAAAGCAGAGATATTTATTCTTCCGTCGGCAATTGCAATCTTTAAAGATATTACCGATATTTTGATATTACCGGTATGGTCGATATTACTGATTATAAATTTTCTGTAAAAAAATGAGTAAAATGCAATCCAACTTATATAATGATAAAAACTTGTTGATAAAACTTTGAGAAGGTTATACTAGATTTTTTCAAATTTTCATGTAATCTGAGACAATAAAAAATTTACTTTGCTTCTCGAAGAGAAATTATTATTGATGAAAAAAATTCAAATTTATGTCGACGATTACATTTAATAATATTGAAGTAAAATACTAAGAAAGACTGCTAATCTTAAACATCTTTGTTATCGCTGATAATAAATGGCTTAAAGTAAGCTGAAACATTTGATTTTATTATAAAGATTATTGTAATATAGTTTACGTATGTTGCTTATTATTGCGTACTAATTACTGCACGACTCCAATTACTTGTTTTAAGATTTATTGTTGACTTAAAGATAGAACATGCAGAATACTTACTATGATTTTAGATGAATTTACATTGATGTACAAATAGGATTTTGAAAAGTTTCTTACGTTAATCAAACGTTAAAATATCAGAACAAAGGTCACAATAAAACAGTTTGTCAATTTATTCCGCGTGCAGTTGCTCGTTTCCACGATGTATCCGAAAATTGACATCGATAATAATCGACGTCGTCCGTTTTGATTGCATGCCGGATACATAACGATACGTATGCGTAATTATTTAGAACGGAATTAATAATAACGTGATTTTAAATGTGTCTCGCTAATGCGTGCCACGTTTCCGATCGGTTTAATATCAGTTGGGACAATGTCGGACGCCCACTTAACTATTCATCCATCCAGCAATATTAATTCACGTGACCTGGAAATGTACACACCGACGGAAGTAGCCGGTTTGATGAAAAAAAAAATATATACTTTATTATTTTTTGAAAAGTCAAAATGTTCGACGTACCGTTGGCCCCACTATGCAAGGCTTGATTAAACATTCATCAAACCGCACCATAAAGCAGACATTCCGATCAATCGCTGAAAATTGCCGAATACTCGTCGACTATGACATAAATGTAAACATGGTTGTTGGACGAGTATCGAAATAATTACGCGATGCACAGATACTTTGTAATGTCAGGAAATCATTGAAGGATCATTGAATGGTGGAATATATATATCAAAAGATCGTATGTGTGCAAACTTGATTAGTGTTTAATAAAATAGTCGTAACTAAAACCAAACAAAATTGCAATTAATGTAAAATAAGATAAAGCATTGTTTTTTATTTTTAATTTGTTTTACGTTATTGAAAATTTGATTCAAAACTTACTATATTTAATAAAAAATTTAATATTAAAAATTCAGATGTTATCTCTATGTATCGCTCCTTTATACTTTAAATGTGATACAGCTCAAAAAATGAATTTCCCAGAAAAGGAAAAACTTATTTCTTAAATCTTATTTTATAAATCTATAATATCATATCAAAAAGAATTTCACTACATCATGATTTTTATTGGGAGAACGTCAAAATACTAAACCGAGAACGTTTTTTTAAGAAAAAAAAATATGTGGATAAACTTTCGAAAATGACCCACGCTCGATTGCTATGAATACGATGGCGGAAATACTTCAAATGACGTTAAATAAACGCATTTGACAACTCTCCTTTATCTAACTCATTTATGGTAATAACTTTTTTGAGCTCTGTGACACTTTTGAAGTAAAGGAACGATATTCGCGAAGAAAGAAAAATCAATTTAAATTTCATAAGAAAATCTATATCTATATTTTTAGTAATGCAACAGCATTCTGTATTCTTCTTCGAAACATACATTGTTATTGCGTTGTCACACATATTGCGGTGTTATATGGTGAATAGATGCTAGCCGAGATCATTATTTCTCAGCTCGACGCAGAGGCGTGAGACCTTCTTGGGTGCATAAAAGCCGCGGGTATCGACAGAGGCAATGCTTTGTGAACCACGAGCTCGAGTGAGCATTACGTCTAAGCAAGTGCGCGCAACATCCTTGAAAAGTAGTCCAAGTGAATAATGACTCGGAACAATGCGAACGTATGAGGGACAGCATTGCCTTGTGCTCGCGACTTTGCCGGTGCATTCTTTGACGCGAAGCAACGGCACTTTGTGCGACTTGTCACATTTCCTATTCAAAAGCGTATTTTTGTTGCACGAGCGAGAAAATAATGATCACGATCACAAAAGAAGCAACATTCATCGCGAGCGTAATCATGCGTTGAAACACGCGAGAGTACGTTGCGCGCGACAAAAAAGTGGACAAAAAGTAGACGCAAAACGTCATGTTTAGGTCCTGAAATAGAAAGCATTTCCGAATAACGCGTGTCAGAAAGTGTCAGCAGGCAAGAAAATCCCGCTATGTCGAAATAATTACGCCAAAAATTGTGTATATCAAGATTTTATTTCAATTCATTACGTACTTTGTTATTATCTGCAGCAGCTAATGTAATCGTTATTTTATTCCATTCGTAACAGCGCGACAGTATATTTTCGTGATTAGGTAATTATATGTTACATTATTTTATCAAACTTATTCCTATACGTAACATTTCTCTAAAAGTTCCTTTCCTTTGACTTTGTTTTTATCTCCAAATTTTTTGTTCAATCATAAATTATCGATAATTTCAATAATTTGTATTTTACAAAAACATTTTAACTTTCCAGAGTTGACAGCGATTCCATTCAATTATAAATCTGTTTGTTGAAAATATCAAAAAATTTAATTTTCTTTATATTACATTTGTAAATTTCAATTATTCTTATTAAAATATACTAGTAATCTTTTTCACATCATTTTAGTCGAAATTAAGTATCTTTTAATTAATACAAATTATAAATTAAAATAATTAATATGGATTACAAACCCAACGTCGATAACTGTTACAGATTTTGAAATTAGATCTGGAGGATTAAATAAGGATATTAATCAATTTTCTTTTCTTGTGATTGACAATTGTTCAGCAATTGGAATCGCGTGGCGGCAATTCCCCGCGAGACATCTCTACAGAATTGAGAAAACTGCGGAATCCATTGAATCACGAAGCAATCGAGTCCCACGAGTTCCCACGACCAGTGCCGGATTAAAAAAATTTTTTAAAAAGGCCTGAAACGCTAAAAATTTTTGGGTCTTTATGTCCTTGAAAAAAAAAATACAAAACATAAACATTTGTAAATTTATTTAATAAAAAAAAACCCAAAAAATTTTGCGTTAATAAAATTAACGCAAAATTTTTTTGCTTTTTTTTCGTTTTTCAGAATCAAAGGCGTGTTTCTAATTCATATTATCTAAAATAAATAAATGTAAATCTAAAATAAGAAATAATAAGAAGGAATAATGAATATCTACTGTTAATTTCGATTAAAGTGAAACCTTCTTTTACAGCATTTTCAAACCGAGCGGATTTTCACCTGGATTAGATTAATGATATTGATGACGTCACATATTTTATTATTGGTTGACATTACATGTTAACGTTAACATTGCTTGATATTATATTATCAACTAATAGTACCGACGTCATTAATTCAAAGTTTCCACATCAGGTCGGTTTATGTTTCCGACTCTGATACAACGCACACGCTCAACTTGATACGGGTCACAACTGTAGACATTGGTCTACATTCTGAATCCTTTTTTATCGATAAAGGCTTTTAAGCTTTTAAGCATATACAGTATCTGTGTATGTTTAAAAACGATTTAATGCCTTTAACGATTAAACAGGATTTAGAATATGGACCAATATATGTGTATAAAAATATATCAGTTATAACTGACATGTATAAGTGACGATGTACGCGGCGCATGTATGAGCCACTCGCGCTGACAATCAACGCGAGTCATAGAGTACCTTCAACCAGAGCCGGGTCCTCGCAACAATCGGGCACTGAGGTATGCGCCTCATGCGCCTCCGTCACTGCTGACAACTGAGTCGCCTTCTTCTCTTATCTCTCAGTCGCCCCGCTATATTTATTTTTCTCGCTCGTGAAAAACTTTGCCCCATTGGTCGCTTCCGACGGCTCGCAGACTCGTCTCGAACGAAATCATAAAAGTTTTAGCCTACTACAACTTCGAGATGCGAGAGATGCGATGTCTCTCATGTGTGCCTGGGAAGGTTTTCGATTTTCGCCCCGTGACGTTCTCGACCGTTTTGTTACTTCTTTTTTAGAGCATGCGTAAAGTGATGATATCATTCCTTTACTTCAAAAATTACCTTAAAAAATGTGATTTTCGAGTTGTTATTATGATTGGGTTAGGTATACAGTACTCTGTTAATCATTAAAAGTAAATTAACTTCACAATCCGTCCACCAATTAGCATTTGTGTTGTCTTTTAGACATTTTTAAAGACATCACAATGCCTTCAATAAGAATGATATATTTGAATTGTGTCATTTTTGTAAATAAAAAGGAGAATCTTTTACAGAGAACAAGTTAAAATTGGAACAATCGATGTTCGAAATTTGAAGAAAAAATTATTTTATTTTGATTTTATTAATTTAATAAATTATTTTATATTTTAATCATTTTAGCTAATCGAGATAAATATAAACTGTTGATAATATTTCATAGTTATGTTATTTTTTATGAATTATTCCTGATTTGTCATGACTTTATAGGATAGTCACTTAATTAAAAAAAAGTAGTATCCCTTTTTAAGGGATGTGAAATAACAAAAAATTACAACATTCGATTATGTTTCTAAGTAAATGATTCTCTGTGTATTTCTAATATTTCTAAAAATATTAATCTGATATTCTAATATATTCTAATATTTTTTGATGATATCATTGAATACTCTATAATAATAGTTACTCGTAATAATTATCTGTTAAATTAAAAAATAGTTTTTCGTCTTTTTTGAAAAACTTAATTTTTTTAGTCGTGTCTTTTGAAAAAAGGAAAAAACGATATAGTTTTATTTCTTTGCAAAATTCGAAATTAATTAAAGAGTTTGCTATAACAATGAACTAACTTACAACGTAGTCATCATATGTGATATAGAAATGTGCGGATAAGTGATAGAATTATCTATTTATCTCAAAAGTTGGACTAATCCACTGTTATGGTTTTTTAGGCAAATTATGATTAATTTTTTTCTATTATTCAGCAATGTAATCATCTGATTTATAGTTTATTCTTTTCATATATTCTTTACTCACGATCTGCAACCTGTAATAAACTTTTTGTATATATGTCCAAAGTATGAAAGTAAAATATGAAAAAATTTTTGTAGTAATGTGCAAATAAATATATTTTTCTAGCGATAATGGAACTTTAAACATATTTATGCGCTATTCAAATTGTTCAAATTGCAGTAAATTGTATAATTTTAACGAAATATTAATTTGTCAACAGTTGACAAATAATTAGCCACAATTTTCGTTAGGCAAAAATTCAGTTCTATAAGAAATAATGCAATTTATGTAAATCTATATTTAATGCGCTTTTCCTTAATTTATATGGATGAATTTGTCAATTTAAATTCTTTCAAAATTCTCTCTGAGATTACTTATATACTGGAACATTTACTTACCTTCCTAGAAAAATTATCAGTAATAATGATCAGCTCCAAAAATCGGAAAATTTTTCAAAGAGAGGATTTCTATCAAAATCAAATTATTCTCTTTTTGTCATCTCTATTTATTGTACAAGTCAAAACGTCATATCACAAGTTTATCCGTCGATGAAAATTTTGGATATGATCCCTCATATATTTGAGCGTAATTAATTAACGCAGAAGTGGCATACTTCAGCGTTCTGCCATTCGCAATCGCATTTTCTAGATTGAAGGTAATTAAGAGCTTATTATTATATTGTAACGCGCGTGTATTAAAACGCGTACAAGCGTCCGCATATATTGCAGCAATTTGTTACGCTTTGTAAATTAGTTGCCAGCAAATTTATTAGTTGTTGAATTTATTAACATAATTTTCCCCAGCACGCTAACGAACCTTCTCGCGTTTCGATCCACACGTGATTTTCTTGTAAACATAACCCTCTCGCCTCATGTTTTTCAAACACGTTGTTCACACTTACTGGATTCTTTAACCGATGTTTGCATATTCAAGTAGCGTGAAATAAAATGGAGATTAAACCTCAAGTAAACTCTTAAAGTCTGCAGAAGAAGAAAAGTGACTTAAGTGGTGATCTAAATTCATAACTAATATAAATTATTGAAATTAAGATTTAGAAATTTTTTCAAATTAAGTTTCGACTATAAAATCGAATATAAAATCTTATTTTAAAAAAAATTGGTATTAATAATCAAACCTAGATGATAATTATTAAATGCTTTGATGAAATAACTTTAATCAAATATTTGGTTAATATAACAAAAAATAGCGTTTAATTCAATTCCAACTAAATACTAATTTTACTTTTCTAAATATTTTGTAATTATTATCATTTGGTTAGTTATGTTTGTAATATTTATTAAATGTTACATCAATACGCTAAACAAAATACCCTCGGTATTTTGGTAATATTATCAGGTTTCCAGTATAGCTTATTTCTTTCAGTATAGCAGTCTTCTACTTCTTCGAAAGAAGTACAAAGAAATCCAATGATGTTTATAAAAATAATGTCTAATCTTGCATACTAAAGAGTTGCGAATACAAAAGTAACGTACGATTAAGTTTTTATTTTAAAATAAGAAATCAATTCCGAATTGGTCAAAATAAAATATTTGGAGAAGCAAAAACGTCTCGGAACATACGTGTAAAAATTGTTAAATTTCTGCAATGTAACAACAAAAAGAAATTCAATATCACAAATAACCCGTCCATTTTTATTTCTTTTTCTTCCTCCAGAGCGTGTACAATCTGTTAGGCGAGACGCTGTCGAGGCTGCAACAGTATGCGGAAGCGGAGAGGTGGTTTCAGGCGAGTTTGGCCAGCCAGCCTGACCACGTGCCGGCCCACATCACTTACGGGAAACTTTTGGCACGGAACGTAAGTAGCCATCGTTTTGTTTTTAGATCGCCATCGTCTGCCATTGCCGCTCTATTTCATCTTATAGCGATCTACTTTCCAAGTCTGACTGTATCAGCTGTGACCATTTGAGAAACTTCTACCGTAATATGCAATACGCGGATATAAACATATTTGGGTCGATACAAAGTCCCCGCTCCTCTCGGCTTTTACATCTCTAAAAGTAGATTTATTTTGCGTCAAATATCAACTATATTTCGATGGTATTAACGAGCAACACGATTGACAAAATTTTGACAAAAAACAAAATTCTTTTATAGGAAACCAAAGGTCCTTTTTTTAGAGAATTCAGCGCTGAATGTAAATCTATTTTACTGTTTCTCGCGTTAGATATTGTTTTTTTCAGTGACACTCAATTTTTGCGAATTGTGTATTGTATCCATCGAAATTGTCAACAGAAATTGCAATATGTTCCTGTGGCGAAAGGAAAATTCAAAGTTATTATTTATTTACCTATTGTAATTTTAAAAACTTTGATTTTTCTTAATGTTTACATACGTTTTCATTATTGGAGGTTTATATTCAGCGTATGTATACACATACATTCATAATTTAACACTAGAACGGCCGATGGTGTCATTTTGGCTCCGCTGACTTTTAAAATTTCATAATTCTTATAAATTTATGAATTGGTTAATAGTTTTCTCTGACTTTTTATTATTTTAGAAGTTTGATTTACAAAAAAATTCATTCCATTCATGTTCAAACGTTTTATCTTTATTTGTATTTTAAACCGTTGAAAGCATCAATATGCATTTACAACAAAAGAATCTCGCGGAATGTTCAATTCTGATTTTAATGAAACTTTGTATGTATACATATAGATGAATTTAGAAAATGAGGATGAAAATATGTAATTTCACCTTTTCTCACTTTTGCTTTAACTACATTTTCAAATTATGTATTAGGTGTTGGAATTAATTCGTAGCGTTTTTTAATGAAAGAATGTTATTTATTTCACATGAGCATTAAAAAATACATTAATGAAAGTACTTCCCATCACTTGTAAAACGCTACGAATTAATTCCAACACCTAATAACTTGTGGTTATATCTAAAAAGAATTACGGCTAGTCTAAAAATTTCGCCGCGATAGCAGCTCCATTTATCAGAAAAGTGCTAAACCAAAATGTGCATAATTACTCTATTTTTTTTTTACAAACTTTTTCCCAAGTATTTTTCATTATCTAAAATTCTTATATTTTCCCAGTCAAATTAATGGTCAAGTTGTAATCTTCGGTAATAACAGATAGGTTAAAAATATGAACTTCGAAAATAATTATTTTTTAAAAACATTATTAACATAAATAAATAAAGGTTATTTTATTAAAACTTTTGTTTAAAACCTTTTGTGATAACTTGAAATTTTTTTGAGATATAATAAAAAGAGTTAAAAATCGCTTTACTTATAAGGGATGGTCGTTAAATGTGACGCATGCGAACGGTGGAAATATGCGGTTGTTAAATTGAGTGAAGTAAAATTTTGCTTTTGTGTTATTGCAGAATATTGAAAATATATGAATACAATTTTGAAATAGTGTTAATAATAACATATAATATTAACCGAAAACAAGGATAGAAGCCAAATTGGCACTTTCGATTCTATAGTCGATTACCTATCTTCGGCTGTTCTAGTGTTAACCGATATACTATATATATATATTCAAAAATCTTGTCCAATGTAATAGAACAAGCTCCTCAACCGGTAGCAACCGCCAGGGGGAGGGGGGACAGACAGGACTATCGAGTTCGCGGTGGCTCACGCGTCGCCTCTGCTTTCTCTCTCTTTAGTCGAGCCGTGTCCTGGAAGCGGAGAGATGGTTCCTGAGGGCCCGCAGGTTGGCACCGGACGACCCCAGTGTGCACCATCATTACGGTAAGGCGCGACCAAGAGCTCCTTTAATTGCGACTGTAGGAAACTACGTCGCCGTCGTTTCCTGCGTCGCAAATTCACCGACGTTGTCTGGAATTCGTCAATGGACTATCTCCATCTCCTTTTTCCATCGTTATTTCATCCATCTGGCTTCTCGCCGATCATGATCTGCCTTTCGGCTCCCGATTGCATCGCAATTTAAATGTCTAATGCCCTGTATTTATAGTCGTCTTAGGTAGTGATAAAGGAAAATCCTCATTCATCATTAAAGCAATGAAATACACTTTCTTAAGTATCTCGCTTTTATACCTCCCTAAAGCACTCCTCAAGAGAATCGAGAGAATTGATCATTTTTCCTCCCTCTCATCATCTTCATCGTCACATCAGTCGCTACAGTCGAGGCCTCATTGTACCAATGGTATAATTGATTTTCAAACCCTGATTTCATTCTGAAAAGGAATCCTCAAAATGCAAGGAGGAATCGGGACGGGAGAAAATCAAAGAACCAAGATTTGAAGAGATCTTAACAGGAGGAGGAGATAAGAGGATTGATGATTCATCGAGCCGCTATAAATACCGTTGTAATATGTCTTGTAGGATAATAGTCGATCTCTGATGAGAAGGAGAGCGGATAGGCTAATCGAAAAGAAGATTGAATACTAAAGGACATGGAGATGAGTTGAGATGCCGAGGATGAATCGACGAGTATTAAAATACCGGGGAAACTTCAGCGTCGGTGACGCTTCAAAATATTAAATTGCAATCCAGATACGAAAACAATCTTTTCGCGTATATTTTTTCCATTCGCTCAACAGAACATTATTAATATAGATGATCAATAATCTATAATCTTGAATTTTTTCACTTAATTAGTTAATAATAAATACAGTGTCTATTTAATTTCAAATAAATAGAGATTCAATAAATACAAATTAAATTTCTGTCTCATTTATTAAAAATGTTTGTTTTTATTAAATTTTTCTCAAATTAAAAATAATACCGTTATGCAAAAAAATCTCAAAAAATTTTTCAAAATATATATATCTTCTTCGTCTGTCAAAAATCAAATTTATTATTTATGTATTGTAAGAGAAATCAATACAGTCATTTATAAAATAATGAATTATTGAATAAAAGTTATAGATTTATACTTATTAACCTCCAGGCGGCCGGGATGGCATCATATGGTGTCATCCATTTTGATTGTATAAAATATATTTAAATATATAATATATATGTGGAACCATACCGTACATATTATGTATAAATGATATATATATATAATATATATATATATATATATAATATTTATGATATATTGTATTTACAGTATATATCAGAATAGGTGGTAAGTTATATAACATCTTATCATATCATAGCAAGAGAAAAAAGCAATTACATCAAACCTATAGATAGTTGAAAACTCATACATAGATATGGCGTGACTAAAAAAGGCGTTCCGTCAACGCCATTAGCGCTGGGTGATGTTAAGCGGAAATCGTTTTATTTTATCGAATTTAAGTACGTAATATTGAAAAATTAAATAAACATTGATTTCTGATTTATATGAGGTTTTTCAAAGCCTAGATCAGAAAAATTTTTAGCGATCTTGAAAACCTCCAAGTACATATATTTCCTGATTTAAAAAGAAAAAAATTTTTCAGAACTGTTGACGGCCGGCATCATATGATATCACCCCATGACCGACACATCACAGTTGATCATTGGGCTACACTTATATGAGAATACTTAGCAAAAGTGCATTTTTTTCAGATAAAAAAAAGCCCGGCCACCTGGAGGTTAAATAAATAACACTCTGATTCACAAAGTTTCTGTTCCTTAACAACTGGAATGATAATTCTTATATATTATACTTTAAAACTGTTGAAAAAAAAATTAAAAGAATTTTATTACTCACAAATTTTAAAAAATCAAAAGCCTTTATTTAAAAAAAATCTTTATAAATATAAATAATTTACATTTTCTTTTCCTTTACGGAGTAAAATATATACGAATCATTTAGGTGATAAGAAACAGAAATCTTATAAAGCAGTGTAATTTGTTGATGTTAAAGATTGACAATAAGTTGTATTATTTTAATATATATTATTGTACTTAAAAATTAATACATAAAAGAGACCTATCACATTTACTTTTATATTATTATATTATTAAAAAACTGTAAATTTTGTATAGTTATACATTACATATATTATCGAATTTACGTTTTAGATGTATATAAAAAGAATTCAAAACGTAGTTTCAAAAAATTAAAGGTGGCAAATTTTTTGAAAATACTTTTTTTAGATTATAATAGATGTTTCTAGTAAACGGTCTACAAGAAACATTTATTACTTGATGAGAAAGAAAATGTTGATCAAAATTTATTGTTTAATGTAATTGCCATGTCGATTAACGATTTGTCGAGTGACTTGACAAATTGTAACAATACACGACGTATAAATTGACCGAACGCGATGCGGCCTCGCGACACGTACAATGATATTTGTTTGCAAATTTTCCAGGGTTGTTCCTGACGTCGCAGGGTCGACTGGTGGAGGCTGCCGAAGAGCAGCTGCGAGCGGCCGAGCTGTTGCGGTCCGATTATGAACTGTCGGTCGCGGCGGCCTCGGCGCTGAGGCAGGCCGATCGTCGCGATGAGGCCGAGGTCTGGTATCGACACGCGGCCAATCTAAGGCCACACGAGGCCCGCAGTCATACGAATCTCGGCGCAATCCTACACCTGAACGGCAAGTACAAGCAAGCCGCCGCGGCTTACAAGGAGGCTCTCAGGTTACAGCCGGGCGACGCGACGACCATAACGAATCTGCACAAACTAGCGGCGATCTTGGCGTGACCTGAAGAAGCCGAAGGTGATGGCGATGAAAGAAAGCAAGGACGGAGAGATGATAAGAAAGACGATAGTGTGTACTATACGATCCCGCGCGACGAAGAGGATCCCATCTTACCGATCTTATCGTGTATCCCGAGACCCCCTACTGGCCCGATCTTCCTACTGATATTTGTTTATATCTCTGCGTCGTCGGTGACGCGCGCGTTTGTCGTTTGCATCAACGATGCGCGGCCGACTCGTATCGCCTGCTATGGTATGTAAAGAATAAAGCTTCCTTTATTTTTCTCTATACGATTGAATATTTTATTATATCATGTGAATCCTCTTCCCTTCTATAGATTAAGTGAAGTATGAATATATACTGCCGGTTTGAGATCGCATAAAATTTAAAAATATTTCAGTGAAACATTACTTGAAATTTTGATTCACACTTGATTCAATTTTTTTTCTTAATTTGAAAATAAATAAACAGACAACATATTTAATAAAATTATAACATGAATAACATGTAACTAAAAAATCAGAGAGATTTAATAAAAAGAATTGATTAAAGAAGACTGACTGGCTACTCTGACTAAAAAAGTATCTAATAATCTAATATTTTTTAATGTTTTTCTTGTAAAAAATATTTTTGTGAAATTTCAAACTTTTTATATTAATTTTTATTATATTGTAAAAAAATTAATAAAATAATAAAAATATATTATAATATATTAAATTAATAATCCATAAATTCGATTTTTTATATGGTAAACATCTTCAGTTAATAAGTGACCTTATATAATTTTTAGCCGGCAGTGTACTAGTACGATTATATTGTCAAATTTTGTCTTTATAGTTTTCGACACAGAAGAAATATTTTCTTTAAATATATACACGCGGATATGCATAAGTGATACATAGAATATCGATTCCCTCGTCTTTTAATTGTAAAAGTAGATTATGATTAATGAGTCAAAAAAGAAAATCAAAGTGCCCACTGACTCTCGTCAATAGATTTCTTCAAATTTGTCTTTACGCAAGACATCTCCTTTCTTCTGTATACCCAGAGCAGGTAAGTTCGCCGTAGATTCGATAAAAGCAGATCGATAATTATTTTGAGCCGAGATACTTAATTCCGCCCTGCCTTTCTATCACTTTCCATCAAAATGAAAAAAGAAGATGAAAAAGTCAGATCGAAACGTTTTGCACGTCGTTCAAGGAGATTACTTGAGATTTCTTTGATGACGCTCTGAATGAGAATATAACCGCAAGAATTTTTCCATGAAAAAACTATTATACTTCACTTCAAATATTATTTTCTTCATATTAACGCCAAACGTTCTATATGTTGTTGGGAATTTTAATTTGTTGTAATTTATTTAAAATCTCAGTTTTCATTTACAAAGATTTCCTTTGCGTCTTTATTATATTCTCTTTTGTTAAATATACAAAGTATATCAGGTTCATGGAGTAGTTAGATTCACCATTAGAATTTCCTGTAGATACTCGGATATCCCCTGTCTTTCTCTTTCCCAGCGAGGTGCTGAAGCTCCATTAATATCGAATCTATTTGCACGAAGATACCAACTGGAATATTTAAGTTTACACTTTAAATCACACCCCCGAGCGAGTGCCAACGGTGCGAGCGAGCCTGGAAGCGGAATCGTGAGAGGATGATGGATGGAGAAACGGCAACGAAAAAGAGAGAGAAAGAAAGAGGGTGGGAAAGAGAGAGAAAAGGTGAGAAGGGGTGAAAAAGCGGGCACACGGAGCCACCTGTCGCTCCTGTCGCACTGCTGGAGACAGCCTCAGCAAACACTTCGCGAACGTTGCGACGGCCGCGGCGGCGGTTACGAAGCTTTGTTCCGCGAAGAACTCGCTTCGTTATCTTTAAAGCGGAACCATCAAGAGCGTCTTTCCTTCTTGAGAAGACGACTCGCCCTGCTCAGCGGGCGATGCACCTCTTCGGCCATTTTATTTTTCACCAACTTATCCATCTTTGCAGTTGTCTCTTCCCAGCGTTACTTCTCCTTCGCGCCTTTATATTCTCTCTTACCTTTATTTGCTCTCCAACTTTCTCTGTTCTCTCGCTTATTGTTTCAGATGCGCTTCGTGAGACAACAGATTAACTTCTTCTGAACTGTAGAGGGATGAATTTCAAACATTCTTTTATAAAGTATTCACGTTACACTATCGCGGATATCATAATAATCTCTTGTTCTAAAATTACCTTTGTTCGACACATTGCTAAAGATTTTTCCTAACGTCTTTGGTTTTTTATTATGAGGAGGAAAATGTACAGCGAGTAAAATATACGCAGCAATAAAAGAACTAATGAAAATGAACATTGTATTAATGATTTGTCGATGTATTATCTATATCTTGCTATATAATGCTATTTGAAAGTATATTTATATGAGACAGCACTCCTCAGAAAGTCCAAGTGTCTCATTTTCGTCTTACCTTTTTCCTTCACTTTAGTTTTCACGCCGCTTTTTTCCCCTGCATTATTTTATCTCAACTTTCTACCTTAGGGCTCTTCTTTCAGTCTCGAAGGAGATCCTTTATATCTTGTACATATATAGTTCCTTATCTGTCCCCTTTTTAATATTTTAACAATATTGCCATCTCATATTTCACATCAACGTTAACGATCATAGCGTTATTTTTATTTTTTATAAAGAGCCTCATCAATTTTTATTTTTTTATCATGCTGCCACTCCTCTACCACTGCACATATACTATATTTGTACTTGACTTTGGTTACTGGCAGGTTTTACAGCAGCAATTTGCCTTACTATTTGCATGTACTATTTGTCATTCACAGTTGTTTTTGTTAGTTTAAATCTCCATAATGTTGTACATTTTGCAATAAAGAATTATTATTATTATTTTGCACCGTATTTTTCTAATTACTGTTAATTTATGTGAATGTAATATCTCCCTTTATTATTTCTGTATTCTTTCATATTTATTTTTAATTCGTTTTAAATACTTATAACTTGAAGATAATTCACACACGCACGCACGCACGCACACACACACACACACACACACACACACACACACACACACACACACACAATCGGTCAGAATCTACGCTTGTATCTACGCAGTTTCAATACAGTTTTGTCTCAACAACTGCAATAACAATGTGTTTACAAATAAAATCTGATAACCATCGTGTTATGCGGAATTTCCGAGACGGCGGGCTTTTGTTCTTTTATCTATCCCTTTTTCCGACTTACTAGTTGTCTTACTTTTAGTATGCTTCTATTCGTCGGCCATGTTTATCTTATACTTCTCTTTTATCCGCTACGAGCGAACGCCATCGATTTTTCACCGCAATAAAAATGGCCTTTCGCTCAGCAATCCGACTACCACGCACGTCATTTTATAAGTTTACAAGTATTATCATCATCTCCCCTTAGTTTGCTGTTCCTGTTCACTCCGCATTTTCCTCGCATTCCATGCGATTTGTCTGAATCCGTTTACGTGATTTTCCATTCCTTAGCCACTCTCTTTCATGCAATCCTCTCGTGTGCATGAATGCACGTTTGCGCGATCCTTTGTTACAGATAACGACATTCGAATGTCGGCTTTATCGATGTACCTTGTAACATTATTGAGATCCTCGCATTTTTCCTCGCGTTTATTCTCCTTCTCACTACTGTTTTCCCACGATATTTCAGAAGCTTGTTACTTATTGAAATTGTCAAGATGCTGAACTAGTAATTATTTCTAAAAGACTTTGGATGGTCTACTCTTTAAAAACTAAAAAGCGTAAAACGATAAATATTCTTCTTCCTGCTCTTTTCTTTTTTTTTTTAAATTTATCTTTTCTTTCTTATGGCGCGCACACGTTTAACCAATCTTTATTACCGTTATTATCCAATTATATCTTCTGTGTCGTATATTATTTCCGGTTAGGTTATAACATAATCTTCCTGAATTGTAATATAAATTTCTCTTCTTTCTTCTTTCTCTCCCTTTTCACTACTTTTTATATTCCTAGTAACTATATTTTCATTAACTTTGCGCGCATCTTTTGCTAATTCGTTCGCAAGCGCGAACATTTAACGATCAACGTCGGATCACCCTCGTTATTTTTAGATTTTTATCTCTCTCGCCATCATCTCATTCTCTTTTTGTATTTACATTACATTTTGTATTTACCTACGTCCCTCCTGGGTAGGGTGATCAACTTTTCCGAATTTTATGGAACATGCCAAATTTCGGTCCTTTTAGAAAATTTCGGCGTTCCGAAAGAATATAGTAATATTCTTTATTACCCTCTCTGATTTTATTTTACCAAGAATTTTCGAACTCTAGCTAGAATTACCGACGCATTTCATATTTTTATGTTCATTTCGTTTTCTTTATACAGAATAAAAATCTTTCTCCAAAATAAAAGAAAAAAGTTATGAGAAAACACAAACCTGTATGAAAAATCAAAATTGAGGCTCCTCCCTAAGTACTCAGCCAAGAACTTCACGTTGATGGTGGCGACACAGAATCAACGGTAAGAATTAGGTACGCGATCAGCGGCACCAGTCGGCGATCTGGCGTAACCGGTAACCACACACACGCACACGCATGTACGCACGCACGAGCCCATGTGTGCTCGTCTTCAGCGCGCCGAGAGCGAACGAAACAGCAAGAGAACGTCTATCCTTCTCGCTCTAGTCGATTGTTTTTTAAGTAACCGAAAATGCTTTCTCGGCAATCTCGACCGGTAAGTGTGTATCAATAAGGGGCGAGAGACATTCTAAATGACATATAAGTTTTAATAAATTGTAGTAATAGTATACCCCTTCCATTAATCCAGAATAGTATAAATCATGTCAAAATGCAGTTTATGAGATATTTAATCGTTTATGATTTTTCATGTGCGTTATCATGCCGGTTCTATATTAGTTACAAGCTGATCGTTTGTTGCGACAGTCAATCTGAAGCTTGCATTTTGAAATCAACGTTTGCGATCGGCTTGCAACTAATGTAGAACCAGCTTTATATTCCTCATTTATAAACCCGAGTTAATGTGCTCGAGCTTGTAAGATGCGAGATTGGAACGCTGGAGGTCGAATCCTGCATTTTTTCCTTTTTTTCAGTTTTTTTTTTCTTAAATAAATAATCAAGTTAGTAATAAATGTATATTAGGTTAAATATATTTTATATAATTTTTTAAATAATTCGTATATGGGAGTTTTAAAGCAACTCATTGCTTTTCAATTAACAAATAAAAAATTATTTAAAAATTTAACAAAATATAAAGACTTTTATACATAATTAAATTGGCATTCATTTTTATTATTTATATTAATAATTTCGCTTTCGAAATTTTGTTCATTGTCAAAATTTTGAATTCGGATAATATATGTATAGTGATAAATAATTATCTATATTGTAATAAAAAATAATCTCTCTCCTGGACAAACCGATAAAGAAAATGGAAATCACGGTGTTAGCTGATCCCTTACGGAATACAGCTATGTTAGTTACAGCACTACCAACCTCGTAACTAAAAAGAATATTTTCGATACAGTTATCGGAACACAACCCATATAGCACAGAATTTCTAGCAATATTATTGCAACATGCAATGTTGCTGCAATGTTGCAGCTGTATTGCTGCAACTTTTGTGCTGTAGGGAAATCAAGATTAAACGCAGCGTAACGTATTTCCGATAATAGGATCACTTCTATAAATAGACTATCGACTTTTCTTCCATTTGAAAACAGCGCTGTAGCCGAATTCTGTAACTCGTTATCATTATCATTATGTGCTCATAATGACAGTTGTACATAGTAAAAAAGCTGCGCAAATTGAAAATACAGGAGCTGGACAGCGCCATATTTGTGTTCACTCATTCTCACATGTATAAAGATACGTTCCAAGTGACGCATAAAACGCATAATGCATAATTTGTCTTTGTTGTTCACCGATTAATAAAGAAGGATAAAATCATATATCATGCGCTTCGTGCATAATGAAAAAACACACTTAAATCACACGAATAATAACGTTAGTATTTTCACATAATTTACTCGATCTCACGGACAGGACATATGCATATGTGAATTGAAACAAGGACAATTCGGAATCAGATTCCTCTCTTTCTATCATTGAGTCAGTAGTCTATAGTTATAGAAGTCTGTGAATAGGATGCAAAACGGAAGATACAAAAGTTGAAGTTCATTCAACTTTGGTACGACATGTGTTCCGCGCTCTGCACAGCTCTGCAGTCTATAAAACCAAGACATCTATCGTGGAACAAGTCGAAAGTGGATTCCGATCAGAACTATTTAATTATTCCCTAGATTTCTATTGTGTTTTCTAGAGAAAATAGAATAATTCTGATTAGAATTCATTTCAACATGTTCCATGATAGGTACTCAGATCTGTATATAGAATGCGAAACATGCGCAGCATGACCTGCGTAATGTATTTTTGGCAGGACATGAGACGCCAGATACAGGTTGTTGGATAAACTTCAAATTGCGGCTTTAGTTTTCAGTTTTCTCGACATCCTTAAATTTTTAACAAATGGCTCTCCATATAATAACCAAATGTCTTATTATACAATTTTGCAGGTACATCTCGTACAAGTTTTTCATTTTCAAAGTAGCATTTTATTTCGTATTGCGTCATGGAAATGTTATTAGCAAGATTGTCATAGAGAGATAGCGGCGAGTTCTAATCTTATTTTCGTTTTCTTATCGAAAACGAAAATAAAGAGTGCAAATCGTCATCGTTATGACATCGCTAACCGTGTTGATCTATCTCCGCACGTATGACTTCGCCTTCTTTCTATTTTTTTTTCTTTCCTTTTCTCGTTTTTATTACTTCCTCTCGCTCTCGCATTTAAAATTGCTCGCACTTTTCGTGGAATGCGACATGAATGTCGATAAGCCGTGACAGGGCAGAATTCACTAGCGATTTAACGACAGCGTTCTTGTCGTCATTGCATCTTGCAAGTCAGTTTTAAACGACACGTCGAGTTCCACTACAAGAAGTTACTACTGCTTCAATAGTTTCCGACGACTGTTGACATTCATATTGGATATGACATAGTTGTAAACAGCGCGGCGTTACTTGATATATTCTCCAATTACCTAATGTATCTGCACCTAATAATAATTCTCATTGAAGGAAACGTCAAGTAAGTATAATTAGAAGCCTTTCTCCTAAAACTTTTTAATCACGATACACTGTAAACAATTTACGTATAATATATGTATAATATACGTAAAATTACATTATAATATTAGGTGTTGGAATTAATTCGTAGCGTTTTTTAATGAAAGAATGTTATTTATTTCACATGAGCATTAAAAAATACATTAATGAAAGTACTTCCCATCACTTGTAAAACGCTACGAATTAATTCCAACACCTAATATGTTTATAAATTAAATCATTTATAGTGAAAATATCTAAAATTATGCGTTTTAACAAAACTTAGTACTTTACCTCTAATTAAGCAAATATCTTTATATTAAATAAAAAATTGCATTAACAATAATATTTTGTATGTAAATGTACAAAAATTTTTACATAAAATTTAAAAGAGAAAATTTAATGTTGAATATTACAGCTTACAAATTTTTATACATATAATATAATAATTTGTTGATAAATTATTCCGTAAATTTACTTTTATAACTTTAATTGTAAATTTACTTTTGCAAACGTTTAATTATTATATAAAGAAGAATAATTTTATTTGTGATAATAATATAATTTCATTATATAAATATATAATTTTTAATAATGTATGTTCCAAAATTACTCAATATAATTGTTGTAATACGCACCACATGTAATCTTTTTATTTAAATATAATTTAAATAATTAACCGTTTATTACTTCTTTCCCTTCGTCCCCTCTCTTTTTTAATAATTATTATCAATATTGTTGCGCCCGCGGTCTCTTGTGTCTGCGCCATCTGAAACATTTCCTTTGTGCTGTGAAATTTCGTCGAGTTCGCAATCGCTCGTTAGAGGATCGAGTTTATTTTGTCTTCGTTTCTGGACTTAAAATTGACAGGATGTGAATTCTTTCTGAGACATTACCTTATTATACTTGTATTGATAGTTCCATTATTAAAGTTCTTGTTTACGAGAGAGAATTAGGTATTTCTGTTCGCTCGAGTGACGAATACGCGATCCGTATACCGAAGATGAACGACACACTCTTGGACGTGACAAAAGAGAGGCTTTTCGATACCGTAGGTCTGTTTTCTGTGGCTGAATTAGTGTTTTGGAATTTAAAGTGAGATTGGTATTTGTTTGATATTTGTCGAAAGTGAGAAAGAGAAATCTAATGGTATAGTACATGAGCAGGGCTATTTTGTAACTTTTAACACAAGTTTCGTTATCGTTATAACACCATTGCGCATTTTTTATCATGATAAAAAAGCAACGATGTTAACAATAACGAAGCTTGCGTTAAAAATTACAGAACAGGGTTGCAGGAACAGAAAACTGACCATGTGTATTCAGATCATAGCCATATAAGACCCAACATATACTTTTCTATAGTATATATAAGGTATATTGGGTTTGGCAAAACGGTGCGAGAAGCAAAATTTCGGGACAATCAATCCTTCTCTGCATGCTCATCTTGACAGAAATTAAAAATAATTACAAAATTACAAACAGGTAATCGATTCTTTAGGAATCGACGCTGTAACAATTTCGATTGATCTAAAACAATCTCTATAAATAATATATTTATCGAACGTTTCGACTAAGTTTTAGTTCTTAGAAATTAAAAATGGCTGACTACGTCAGAGCCATCTGTATGATATCATTTTTTTGCAAAAAATCTGTTTTTTTGTTTTTCACTAAAGTTCTTGCACGGTTCATCTTTCTTTCTTTTCTTTCCACGTTGGAGAAAAGAAGAGAAAAGATAAACCGTGCAAGAAGTTTAACTAAAAAGAATAAGTTGTTACATATCGCATTATTTTAAATATATTATTATTAATAATTGTGTGTGTACGATGTTTTTTTTGTGATTGTAAGAAAAAGAAAATTAAACATGAAGACGTGCACTGTATGTGTGAATATCAAACGAAATCTGGTGGAAAAAAAATATGCTTTAACAAATAAGTAAAACATTTTAACCTATGTATAATATGCATGCATATATTGATTATACATATTGTTAACGATAATTTTTAATAATGACACATAGTTAATATTTCTAACATAATAATTTTAATTCGATAACTCAAGTATACATAAAAAAAATAATGAAAACGGATCACGACATCAGTGTCCCTTGTAGTAGTAATAATACGAATATAGCCACTGCCCTTTTTCTTCTCTTCTTTTACTACACGCTTGACTCGCTAGAGGCGTTAAACTTTCAAAAGGCATGTTTCAATAATATTCAATTATAACGTAAGCAACTCGCCTGAATAAGTAAATAAACATAATAATCTCGCCAATTTAAACATTAAATATTTAACATATATCTTAATTATAATTTATTGATGTAAATTATATTATTGAAAAAATAAAGTAAAAAATAAAAATAAGTTATGCGCTTTTGAATTATATAAGTTTCCAAAAAAGAAAAATATACTATGTCCGTCAAACATGGATCGAGGCGATTAGAAAATGTTGCCTCTACTAGAATCAATGTTTTATATAATAAATATTTTTCAAAAGAATTTTTCTTATGCTGTGGGAGGAATGAAACAAAAAATATTTGAAGTTAGGATCTTTATTATAACTAAATGTTTTTCTAAATATGTATCGTATACTGTACCAACATATTGATCAGTATGTCAGATTATTTTACAAATATAGATAATTTTTAGGAAGCGTTATATCTATAAAATTAATCGATGGATTACATTTGATGGATACTAATCGGTATATATTATATTAATGTGACATACGATACATAGAAAAACGTTTATCAAATATAGACTACGTTTGCATGACTCGATTTACGCCGAAATTATAACATCGATGTTACGAAATTGGCCAATCGTAGCTATTCCTCAGAAGAATGGAATGACTGTCAGTCTCCTAACATTGATGTTATAACTTCGGTGTAAATCAAGCCGTACAAACGTAGTCATAGTTGACATATCCTGGTTTCAAATATATTCTTTGTTTTATTCTCTTACATCGTAACAAAATATTCTTCTGAAAAATGCTGGCTACATAAAACATTGTTTTAGTAGAAGTAATATTTTCTAACTCCCATCGCTTCAATCCATGCTTGATGGATATTTTCCTTCTTTGGAAACCTATAATTCAGAAGTGAATAACTTACTTTCATTTTTTATTTTATTATTTTCAGTAATATAATTTACATTAAATTATAATTAAGATATATAATACTATCAATATTTATATTATACGTATTGTATATAGATTAAAATGTTTTACTTAAGTATGAAAGAATATTTTTTCTCGTCCATCTCAGGATTTTTTTAATATTCACATGCGCTGTACGTCTTTATGTTTAATTTTTTTTACAATCATAAAAGAAATACAGTACAAACACAATTAATAATAATATGCTTAAGGAAATGCACACATATAATATGCAACACATACAAAGGATGATATTATAGACGGTTTTGACGTAATCAGCTTCACTTTAAATTTCTATCAAAATACACGCGCACAGAAGGATAGATTGCCCTGATATCGTATATGCGCAATTTCCATTAAATAACTGCAGCGTTCACCTTATCTGAATACACAGTATTCTAAAAACTCCCTAATATCATTAATATCAAGAACACTATTTTACAGTAATATTAAATAAAAACGTAATAAATAAATGTATCACAATATCGTATAGCGATACTGAAATTTCGAACAATCTGTACAGTTAATATTCTGAGCAAGGGAATATTGCAGATGTGCGTACATGTATTGCGCCGCGACGCTTCCGACCTAACGTCACATTCGCCTGCCTAAGCGTAACGAGCTGTACTCGTCCACGTTATCGTACGAACATGGCCGCAGTACCACCACCATCCTCACAATGTTATGCCCGATTAACGTGGAAACGGACAAAGCCCTGGCTTTCGTGTAGAGCGCCGTGTCCGACATGTCGTTAATCGCTGACTTTAATAAGCAAGCCCCGAGAGAGAGAGAGAGAGAGAGAGAGAGAGAGAGAGAGAGAGAGAGAGCGCTTGCAAGGATCTGGTGGTTCGCGATGACAATCGATCGATCCCAACGCTGTCATTGTAACGCTTCCGAGCGAAGTTGCTACAATGAATCTTGCAACTTCGGTTTAACTATACAATGTAAGTTCAGCTGGAATAGAGGATGAAATCGCAATTGGAGAATTAAAGGTCACCTGCTTAGTGCACGAGCAAATTATTCTCATCTTTTCTTATCTGCATTCGATATTTCTCGCGTGATGATCAGTCCAAAGCTGTAAGTCTTAGAACGATTCGCGCAAGAATATCAGAAACTTTTTTTATATTTATAAATGTTTAAAACTGTTTAGGAAAGATTATGATTTTTTTGTAGAAAAAAATTGCTGAGAAAAATGATTTTTCACGCGATTTCGCGCAAAAGAAGGATTTATGTAAAGCCTACATTAATACGAGCTAAAGATGGAGAAAGGAGAGGTGGTTACAGTCTGCGAAGCGCAACATTTAGCTAACGGAGAAATATCTATTACCCTAATGTGCTCTAATACACTTGAATGTGTCCGTTACAGATTAATTATCTTAATGCCTGCCTTCGTAGTACCGTAACGTTTTAGGAAAATTTGATTACTGCGGATAAAGTCTAGAGAGTAGGGTATTTCACGTAGAAACGTGACCTACTCATAGATCTTAGAAACTACAAGAGACGGAAAAAATTATCAAAGATCAAAGTTAAACTCATGAATATTAATACGCCTGAAGCGAAATTAGTCTGCAGCATTTATCTTCTCATTTGGAACGTTGGCTAATTAATTAAAGTTAAATATATCTGTCTTCAACAGAGTCCACTTGCGTATACGTTAGTAGGAAATTTACGTCATAATATCTCCAGTGGCACTGTGTATCTTTAAGCTCAGACTATTAAGAATATTCAGCATACTTTCATATTTTCGTTGTTCTGGTCAGCCAAATCCTTTTTCTGATTCTAACGGACATTCTGTCAAATTTTCATTGTTTTTCTTTTGTTACTGGTAAAATATTATTATTTTATTTTTACCTAAGTCTGATTGCTCTTGAAATATTGTAGTAATTTATTTTAATAAATAATAATTGTAAAATAATATAACAATAATAAAAAGTAATAAAACAATAATGATAATCAACTTTATCGCTTTGTACAATTCACTAAGTTTTTATCTGTGGATTTTATCAAATCATGGCACATTTTTTAAAATATATTCTCCATCCTTCCCTCTCTCCCTCCCCTTCTCCCCTCTCTCTCTCTCACTTTCTTAACATAGTTATTTTAATAATAATTTCTTTCATATTTATTAGGTGCGCAACTAAGTTCTCGCTGTTATTTTGATGAAAATACATCAAAATAACAGCGAGAACTTAGTTGCGCACCTAATAGTACAATTAAATTAAAACACGAAATGCGTGTGAGTGAAACAATCCTTGAATTCCCAAATAAAAATAGATTCAACAGACATTCATCCGAGTAGAAAAGCGCATGTCGCGTGGGAGTTTACGACGTAGTTAATAATTAAACCACTTCCCAGGCTATATAACGAAAACAGGTCGCGCTGCAGAATCCACCGTCTCTAGAGAGGCTGAGCGCATAGCACGAGGTTGTAAGTGGGAGTGAGAGAAGGTGAGAGGCGCCTTTTCCACCATAAATCATGTCGGCGGAAATCCGCGCGCGTGGGGCACGCAGCGGAGACGCGGTTCAACGGTGCGGACGACGTAACCTTAAGCGGTAACCGGCTCGCGATACCGGATAGCAAAACACAATACAGTGAACCATCCGTCGCCGACGAACTCCTCGACCGATGATAACAATTTAACGATCGCCACGTTCCTACACTCCACTGAGAAAATGGAGCAAGTTACATTTCAATTTCCCTGGCTCCACTTATCACCAATTAAGGGACGAAAATCAAATCGACTGACTGCTAAAAATCATGTTCTATGTGTTATATTCGATGCGACAGCTGCGAAAAAAGAAAAATGAAACGCTACTCACTGTCGATGTTATTTCAATAGCGATCATCAATATTGAACTCTTCAATGTCGTTCCTGTTTCTAACGTGTGTTGCATTTTATATCGCTAGAAAGAATGCATTTGTAATATACATAGCAAAATATACGCACGTGAGTTTGAAAAATAAACAAAAAAAAACGAGACAACGCCGCAAAAAGTCTTGCTCAAATGAAATTTCGTGAGAGATTCACCGTGACTCCCCGCGAATGAAGTGTCGTTGCGATATATCGCAATGTTGAAGAAGGGAGGGAAAAAGCGATTAATCCACCTCGTTTGCACACCACATGGCCATCAGCTGCTTTCGCATTCGACCGTAGCCGGCTATCGAATGGAAATGAATTCCCCCGGCGTTAGTTTCCACGAGGAGAGGAACGGGCCGTGCTCTTTGATGTAAGCGTAACCGCCACTTTCGAACTTTCCCGCAGTTCCCGCTGACACTGATTTTTCCACCTCAGGCTATGTTCAGATTCCCACCCGAATTCGCCACTCAGGTATCACTTCATACTTGTTGTTTACCGAACGTTAAACAAGGATGACAAAATATCCGGGGAGCACCTGGGTGAGATTCCGAACATGGTCTCAAAGAACGATGCGTTTCGTCAGCATAATCGATCGCGGCGATCTGTATGCGTGCGATTGTAAGCTGAAAAAAATAACAAGGCGCTTCACACTGAACATCATTTGATGAACAAATAATGACAACAAAATTAATTACTAGAGTTAGTCCAAAAATAAGTTTCTTTATTTTAAGAAAAACAGAAAGACAAAGTTTAAAAATTTGAAAAAATTTATTTTAACTTATACTTATTTTTTTATAAATTTGCCATTTTTCTTTGCATTTTTTATATCGTGAAAAAAGGTTTTCTACGCCTTGTTTGTATTACGGCGGGCGACGTACGTCACATGTGTGGCTACGTTGTAACTGCTGTGCCCAATGTGGCGCCGAGCGTGTCTAGGCGCCGGCGATGATTAACTAATGACGAAGGAAGATTGGCGGGAAATCACTAAGTTCACAAAGAAATGTTACTACTTGTTTCTGACTCACAAGCCATAAGGCGATTTAATATAAACTCAAATAAATATTTGGAACGTACAGATCGAAAGAGTAGGGAATTGCGTGCGTTACGACAGTTTGGATATCAGTAACGCATTACTAGGTTAGAATACAAGAAACCAAAAAATCTACACATAAGCATTTATCTGATGGCATGAGTAATTACCTAACGATATGAGCAATAATCGATGATCTCGTAATGAACATAAAGTGATAATTAATTTTACCGAGCACACTAACTTAAAATCTATCGCTAAGGCTTATAAAAGATCCGCACGCAGAACGCCATGATCAGAGAGAGCGAGAAAGGAAAACCGGAAAAAAGAACTGACTCGAGCGCCGCAACTAACGTTTGCAACGCCACACGTGTCCATTTTCGCGAGCCACCTATTAACGGCCGTCTTAACTTCTTCATCATTATTGAATCGCTAGGTAGGCCGCCTAGGTAAAAGCTTCAATTTGAGGAAAAGATGGAAGTTGCTTGGAGCAAGATCCAAAAAATACGGAGAATGTTTCTAAGACTCAAAGGACCCACTCAGGGCTGCGTTCGGAAACGTTATCTGAATGTCCCCATGCCTCATCTAATCCTTGTTTAACATTGGGTGAACAACAAAAATAAAACGATATGCGAAAGCAGCACTCAGGTAACGTTTCCGAAACGTATTCCAAAATTGTATTTCACGTAAAAAAAAAATAGGGAAATTCATTTTTGGATTGATCGTAGATGATTGTAGAACTCGCGAAAAATATATGCGCCGTGATACACACAAGACGTGAAAAAACTTTTTTCATGATACAATAAATGCATAGAAAAAATGTCAGTTTTTTAAAAAATGACTTTGTTTTTTTATTTTTCCTAAAGTAGAGAAACTTAACTTTTGGATTGATCGATCCTCGTATAACAAAAATAAGGGAAGACAGGCTTATTTGGTCAAATTCTGATATGTAATAATACTTTTCGCGTAAATTTTAAAATTTCTAGTGCACGCTATACTCCAACTAATCTATTGAGCACTATTGAAACATAATTCT